>NC_026004.2:37001045-37093928 GCF_000442705.2 Elaeis guineensis | reverse complement strand
GTTTCTTTCTTTTATCTTGCAATCTCAACTTAGCCCAAGGTCTCTAAGGATACGATCTCGACTCATCCTACCTACGTAGTGAGTAGAGTTATTTTTGGTGCTATCAACGACTACGCATCAAATTTTGGCACCGTTGCCGGGGATCTTGGTACGGTTGAATTAAAAAATTGAAAAAAAAAATTTTTTAAAAATACTTTTCATTTTTATTTCTCGTTTTAAAATTTTTTTTCAATGCTTTCTAGCTAGATAATCTTATTTGCATAATTACATAATTACCTTGCATAACTAATTTACTATTTAGAAATTTTTCTGCTTAGAATAATTTGCTACTTTTTATAGCCTAGTGATTTATTGCTTTTTAGACTTAATCACTTAAATTTATTTTCTTGCAAAACTAAAAAAAAAAGAAGCCACTGACATTTCATAACACTTAACTAAAATAGCGTAACCTCAAATATAAAAATTTCTAACTTGATTGGACACCTTGTTTATTTGCATTGCATCTCCATAATCAATCTTAAGGGCAATAACCCATTAACCAGATAAGGTGGGGATTTGATCACCCTTCCTTGGCCCACAAATCACCCCCTTGCATTTGCATAACCTAGACCTTAATTTAAAATCAACTAGACGTCAGCCCTAGGAATTTCGAGCTCAATAGGATAAAGAAAGCTCTAGAGTTGAACCGAGTGCGGATTGGTTAATTGCTCGGTGTCTAAGGCAAGTGGTTAAAGAAAGTGGTTTTCAATTGGTTCCGTTGACTGACCTGGCCAACTTAGTTGGTGTCTAAGGAAAGCAACGAGCAGGGAACCTCCCACATCTTACGCTTACCTGGCCGAGTCAGTTAGTCAGTCTTGAGCTTGGAGTGCTCAAAAGCGGTCTTGAAAGTTAGGAGCTGTCTAGATCTAAGTTAACCTTAGGATAGAGAGTCTATGATTGTTTAAGTTGATTGCAATTAACATCTAAACATTAATTAATTTCTCCCTTTTCATAGATTTAAGATTCTTAGGTTCTTCTCTTTAGATTTTCTTCATTCTTTTCTCACTTTATTATAAAAATATATATTATAAAAAAAAAAAAATTATGTATGTGCTCTACAGTATAATTGTAAGGTGTAGTATGCTTGGCCGTAGATCGTTACGACCAGAAATCCAACCTTTTGATCCAGAAATAGAAAGAACCTTTAGAGCCAACAGACGTAAAAACATGGACCAAAATCAGGAGAATGATCCACCCAAGCAATTGAAGGAGTACTTTACTCCTTCCACATATACCTACTCTCCTTGTATTCAAGTGCCCCCTGTGGAGGCCACTCAATATGAAATTAAGTCCAGTATAATCCAAATGTTACCTTCATTTTATGGACTTAGTAATGAGGACCCTTATAAACATCTTGAAGAATTTCTTGAGATATGCTCAACTGTCAAAATTCACAACTTCTTCGATGATGCTCTTAGGTTAAAATTATTCTCTTTTTCACTTAAGGACAAAGCCAAATACTGGCTACATACTTTGGATTCCATGACTATATCAACCTGGGACCAGCTGCAAGGAGAGTTTCTCAAGAAATATTATCCCATAGGAAAAATGAATCAAATAAGAAAAGCCATAACTAATTTTTTTAAATTAGATGGAGAAATATTTCATGAAACATGGGAAAGATTAAAGGACCTTATTAGAAAATATCTCCACCATGCTGTACCCAAGTGGCAGTTAATCCAATATTTTTATGATGGGCTCTCTGAAAGACATCGACAAATGGTCGATGCATCATGCGGTGGGACATTCATGCTGAAAAGTGAGGATGAGGCATGGCAACTGTTTGAAATTTTAAGTGAAAATTCATTACATCATATGTCTGCCTCTATTAGAGATAAACCCATGTTAAACCCAAAAAGAGGTGGAATATATGAAGTAGGAAATACCATAGATATCCATCAAAAGGTAGATGAACTGTCCCAAAAATTAGATCGTCTTCTAAATACTGGACAATCCCTGATTCCACCTAACCCAATCCAAGAAGTTTGTGCATTGTGTGCAAGTCCGAACCATTTTGTTAGTGAATGCCCAGCCGCACCTCAATTTCCTGAGTTTGTGCATGAGCAGGTCAGCAAGCTCAAGTCCAACAAGCTCGCAGACCAGGAAACGATCCATATTCGAACACTTATAACCCCGACTGGAGAAACCATCCAAATTTTTCCTGGAGACCACAACCAGTGGTTGGTCCTGCCACACCTCGACCTCAATATCAAGACCCAACATATAGGCATGGACCATACCATCAATTCCAAAATGTTCCTCAACCGTCTACTACTGGTCACAGCTCAGCTTTTGAGGAAAAAATTCTGAAAGCACTAGAATGATTAGAAGTCAACACTCAGACCCTTAACTCCCACACACAATCTATTGCTAAGCTAGAGACCCAAATAGGTCAACTAGCAACTGCATTTAGTAGAAGGGAAGGAGGAAAATTACCTAGCCAACCCGAGACCAACCCAAGAGGGCAATTTGTGATTGAGAGTTCTAATACCCCAGAAGTTTTTTCTGAACATGCCAAATCAATCATGACTCTGAGAAGTGGGAAGGTCATTGAACACACTAGTAAAACCAATGAGACCGACCCTGAACCTCTAACCGAATCCAAATCACCCAAGAACAAGGAGGACCTGAAAATAGAGAAGGAACCAACTGCACCGAAGTCATCTTACTTGCCTAAAGCTCCATTTTCGGATGCCCTGAAAGCCCCTATTCCTGCAGATAAGAAGGGAGAAAAACTTGATGAGATGTTGGAATTGTTTAAGCAAGTCCAAATTAATCTTCCCCTTCTAGACGCATCAAACAGGTCCCTGCTTATGCCAAATTTTTGAAGGATTTGTGCACCCAAAAACATAAATCTAGATCACAAATCTCAAAGAAAGTATATCTCACTGAACAGGCTAGTTCTGTCTTCCAGCATGCCACTCCTCCAAAGCTTAAGGACCCAGGAGCTCCCATCATTTTCTGTGTTATAGGAGATTATCACATTGAAAAAGCTCTTCTGGATTTAGGGGCAAGTGTGAATCTTTTACCTAGTTCGGTGTATGAACTTTTTGGATTCGGAGAACTGAAACCCACATCAGTCACACTGCAGTTAGCCGATAGATCAATTAAGGAACCACGAGGAATGCTTGAGGATGTCTTGGTCAGGGTAGATGAGTTTTACTTTCCAGTTGATTTTCTAGTTCTCGATATGAAATTAAGTGGCAACCCCAGACAAATTCTCATTATCTTAGGATGACCCTTCCTAGCTACGGCAAATGCATGCATTAATTGTAGGACAGGAGTCATGGACGTTCGTTTGGGAATAAGAAACTAAGACTGAATGTGTTTGGTGCTTTCCAAGGACCATCAATGGATAGTTGCTTCAAAGTAAATACACTAGAAGATATTATAGAAGATGCAACACCCATAATTCTAGCACCAGACCCCTTAGATACTTGCTTGGCTCACTTTGGAGTGTGTGACTTTGAGGAATATATGAAAGAAGTTAACATCTTGTTAGATACACCACATGATAAAAACACTCCTCCATGGACAATCAAGTATGAGCCATTGCCCACATTAGCCAGTACACCAATAGTCCCATCTTTAGAATCACCACCTACGTTAGAATTGAAACCTCTTCCTGCTACGCTTAAGTATGTATTTCTAGGACTCAATGACACCCTCCCGGCAATCATTGCATCAGACTTGATCCCTAATCAGGAAGCATAATTGGTTGGTATTCTGAAGGAACACAAAGAGGCTATCGGTTGGTCCATTGCCGATTTAAAAGGAATTGACCCCTCCATTTGCATGCACCATATTCATTTTGAGGAACATGCCAAACCCCATCGAGATATGCAGAGGAGATTGAACCCAAACATGCATGAAGTAGTAAAGAAAGAGGTGGTAAAGTGGTTAGATGCTGGAATCATCTACCCCATATCCGATAGTAAATGGGTCAGTCTCACTCAAGTAGTACCTAAGAAATCTGGTATTACTGTGGTGGAGAACGAAGAAGGTGAACTACTTCCAACTCGCATATCATCTGGATGGCGAGTATGCATAGATTATAGAAAACTGAATGCCGTTACTAGGAAGGATCATTTTTCATTGCCCTTCATCGATCAAATCCTAAAACGGTTAGCAGGACAAAGTTTCTACTATTTTCTTGATGATTATTCAGGGTACAATCAAGTATCTATATTTTCGGATGATCAAGAAAAGACTACCTTCACCTGCCCCTATGGCACCTTCGCTTTTCGGCGTATGCCATTCGGGCTTTGCAATGCACCCACTACATTTCAACGGTGCATACTGGCCATTTTTCGGATATGGTGGACAAATATCTTGAAGTTTTTATGGATGATTTTTCTGTGTTTGGAACCACCTTTGAGGATTGTCTCCATAATCTTTCCAAAGTTCTTAAACGGTGTATGGAGACAAATCTTGTCCTAAGTTGGGAAAAGAGCCATTTCATGGTGCGGAAAGGAATTGTATTAGGACATATTATTTCTGAAAAAGGGATCGAGGTAGATAGAGCCAAAGTTGAGGTTATTTCAAAACTACCACCCCCTACTTCGGTCCGACAAATACGATCTTTCTTAGGTCATGCCGGATTTTATAGACGCTTCATCAAAGACTTTAGCAAGATTTCAAGACCCTTGTGCAATCTGTTGGCCAAGGATACACCATTTGTCTTTGATGAAGACTGTTTGAAAGCGTTCAACATATTACAAACAGCCCTGACAACAGCACCCATAATAAAACCCCCTGACTGGTCCATTCCATTTGAGATTATGTGTGATGCCTCTGACTTTGCAATAGGTGCCGTCTTAGGCCAAAAAATCAATAAGGAGCCACATGTGATCTATTATGCTAGCAAGACTCTTTCCGATGCCCATTAAACTACACCACAACAGAAAAAGAGCTACTAGCAGTAGTGTTCGCCCTTGAAAAATTTCGCTCATATCTGTTAGGGTCTAAGGTTCTAGTTTACTCTGATCATACGGCTCTGAAACATCTCCTCTCAAAGAAAGATACTAAACCACGTTTGATCAGATGGATCCTTCTTTTACAAGAATTTGATCTGAAAATTCAAGATAAGAAGGGTTCTGAGAATGTGGTAGCTGATCACATCTCCAGGATCTTAGTTGAACACACGATAGGCATAGATGAGGTCAAAGAAAAATTTCCTGACGAACAACTTTTCGCAATCTCCTCTAGCCGTCCTCCATGGTTTGCCCATATTGTCAATTACTTGTCAACGGGACAAGTACCTTCTCACTGGACAAAACAAGAAAAGGATCGATTTTTTTTGCAAATTAAACATTATTTCTGGGAAGAACCTGAACTATTCAAATACTGTCCTGATCAAGTTATTTGCCGTTGTGTCCCCGAGAGTGAATTCCAAAGCATTCTCACTTTTTGCCATTCTTCGGCATGTGGGGGACATTTTAGTGGAAGAAAAACTGCAGCAAAAATATTGCAGAGTGAGTTTTATTGGCCAACACCTTTCAAGGATGCACATGAATTTGGCCGAAGTTATCTGCGATGTCAGCAAACAGGAAATTTATCCAAGAAGGATATGATGCCGCTGACCCCCATTTTAGCAGTAGAAATCTTCGATGTTTGGGGGATTGATTTCATGGGACCTTTTCCAGCCTCATTTGGATTTGAATATATTCTGGTGGCAGTTGATTACGTATCAAAATGGGTGGAGGCAATAGCTACACGGACTAATGATAATAAAATTGTAATTAGTTTTATCCAACGAAACATCATTAGTCGATTTGGCTTCCCAAGGGTGATCATTAGTGATGGGGGGACTCATTTTACAAATAAACATTTTGAAGCACTAATGAAAAAATATAATATTTCACACAAAGTGGCCACACCATATCACCCCCAAACTAATGGTCAGGTAGAGGTGTCAAATAGGGAGATTAAACATATCCTAAAAAAGACGGTTAGGCCCGATAGAAAGGATTGGTCTCTTCGCTTAGACGATGCATTATGGGCTTACCGTACTGCTTTTAAAACACCCATAGGAATGTCTCCCTATCGACTTGTATTCGGAAAAGCTTGTCATTTGCCGGTGGAATTGGAACATCGTGCATTTTGGGCCATACGGCAATTTAACTTTGATATGAAAAATGCAGGTTCCAATAGGAGACTCCAATTAAATGAACTTGAAGAGCTACGCAATGAAGCATATGAGAGTGTCAAAATTTATAAGGTGCGAACTAAAGCATACCATGATAAATTTATTACACGAAAAACGTTCGAGCCCAATCAAAAAGTTTGGCTCTTCAATTCTAGATTGCATCTGTTTCCTGAAAAACTTCGCTCACGTTGGGATGGACCTTTCATTGTAACTCAGGTATTTCCTCATGGAGCTATAGAACTCAAAAATCCTAAACAGGGGAACACTTTTAAAGTGAATGGTCAGCGATTGAAATCTTACATAGATGGAATTAGTGATGGAGAATTAATTGAATCTGTTGATTTAGTGGATCCAAAACTGCCATAATACTCAATTCAGTCTGGCTGAAGACGTAAAACTTAGCGCTTGTTGGGAGGCAACCCAATGATTTTATATTTTTTTACTTTACCGCAGCTGCAGGAATTTAGAACAAGAGCCTATTAATCAATGAAGCTATCTTCAACTTTCGAAGCAAAATTATCCCAGGTGCACTCTCTCCTTTTATTTTCTTTGCTTTCTTACTCCATTGAGGATAATGTAGATTAAGTTGGGGGGGAAAGGAAATTAATCAAATCCTTGAGTATGGTCAGAAATAATTAGTTTTGTGTATTCAAATTTTATTTTGATTAAGAGTCAATTAGGCATCCTAATAAATGAATGATTAACGATCAAGATAATTTTAGAGATATTGAGGAATAAATTATTAAGAAAACCCAATGAATGGTAGGGTTTAAACTAGACCAAATTTTAGGAGTGATTCTACAACCCTCTTCTTACTGATCTCAATAAAAAATCTGCTTCATGAGAAATTGGGTGGAAAGATCGAGGTATGCAAAAATTCTCCTTAAAAAAAAAAAAAAAAAAAAAAAACATTGGTTTCCTACTGAGTAGCCGGGCCCTTTCGCCTAAGTAAGCGTTGTGGTTCGCGTAAAAAGGTAGGCAATGTTATATATATATATATATATATATATATATATATATATATATATATATATATATATATATATATATATTAAGGGGACTAAATTGTAAGAAGATAATAAACCTCTTTCTCATTAAGTAGAGGATTTAAAAAGTAAAGTGGAGAGTTGGTGAAAGAAAAGCTCTGAAATTTTTTTAGTTAATACTCAACCACTAATTGAGTCAAATTGATAATCCAATGAAAGATCTCTTTAATGGTCTGACCAAGTGTCATCTACCTTTTGGGATGCCTAACCTAATTTTTGATTCAAAACCGAGTCGGTACACAATGCTGATATATCTATTTTACTCGAGGACGAGCAAAATTCAAGTTGGGGGGTGTGATAAACACATAATTTAAGTCATTTAAAGCAGAAAATTATATTTAATTTATTTTATTTATTAAAAATTTGATGTTTCTTTTTATATTTTATAGGAAAGATGATTGCCGATACAAAGAGTTCAATTCTTAGATCAAAAAGACTCAAGTTTGAAGAAATTTAGACTTAAAATAAAATTAAAATTAAAATAAAAGAAGGATGCATATGGTATTATAGAAAATGAAGATACTATGCAAGAAATCCAAAAGGATATAGATGTCATTGTGAAGAAACTTTTGTTTCTTTTTGGAATATAAAAAAAAAAGGTTTCACGTGAATTCAAAGGCTCTGGGCGGTTTCACGTGAATTCAAAACAAAAGAAAGGTGATGCAGGATGCAGACCGGGCAGGATGCGGAACGCGTGAGGAATGGACGCGGCGTGAGCTCGTGGGCGTGCGGGTGAGCGTGGATGCGGGCGGGACGGACGCAAGCAAGCGCGCACCGCAGACACAGTGGCGAGCAAATTAAAGGAAAAAATTTTTATTTGAAAATACCTCAAGTGAAAAAATTTGTATTTTTTTTTAGTCCCACATCGGAAAACTATGTAAAACTCCTCCCTCCTAATACCTATAAAAAGGCTTTTGTACTCCCATTAGAGGGGGAGCCCAGAAATTCTTCTAGAGCCTTGCATAGAGGGATAGAAAGGGACTACTTCATGAGCAGCTAGGCTAGCAGTCTCGGGAGTGGAGAAGAAATTTTGTAACGACACAAAGATGGTTTATTGTTCTAAACTTTTCTGTATTTCTTTATATGCAACAAAGATTATGCTTTTTATTTAAATCATCATGAGTTCTTTATTTGCTCTCCTTTATATGCTTTTATTTATGCTTTATTGTTAGATTAATATTAGGAATAACTTTTAGTTTTTGGAGACGCACCGTGATCTACGGGTATAGGGCGTGCCGAGGAAAGAAGAGTTATTTACCTAATACTTTCTGGAGACGCGCCGTGATCTATGGGTACGGAGCGTGTCGAGGAAAGACAGGTATTTTTCTTAAGATTAATCGCATCCATTTAATTAAAAAAAAAGAGATACAACTCTGCTAGTGCAAAGTAATTCAAAACTCCCAAGTTCTTTATTTTTTAATTACCTCAATTTTAAGATAATTTATTTTTTAAATCAAAAACAACGTTTCTTTCTTTTATCTTGCAATCTCAACTTAGCCCAAGGTCCCTGAGAATACGATCTCGACTCATCCTACCTACGTAGTGAGTAGAGTTATTTTTGATGCTATCAACGACTACGCATCAGTAGCCAACTTGGAGAGAAGGTCGGCCCTGGTATTTTCTGCTCTTGGGATTTGCCTGATGTCGAAGCTGCCGAAGGTAGGGATGATCTCCTTTACCTTTTTGAGATACCTGGCCATACTATTCTCTCGAGTTTCATAATTTTTGCTAACCTGTCCCACTACTAATTGAGAGTCACTGTAGGCTTGAAGCCGATCTACTTCTAATTCTTTGGCGATCCTCAGTCCTGCAATCAGAGCTTCATATTCTGCTCTGTTATTTGTCGTAGGGAATTCGAAGCACAGTGCATACTCCGCGATAATTCCATCTGGATTGACCAAAATTAGGCCCACGCCTGCGCCTGACATGTTGGAGGAACCGTCTATGAAGAGGGTCCAAAAACCATCAGGGAGATCTGTTCTTTCTTCAAGGGAGTTCAGCTGGAGTCCTGGGTTGTCAGCATCATCTCATCCAAGTTCGGCCTCTTCCAGGATAGTACATTCCACCATGAAGTCTGCTAATATCTAGGCTTTTATCGTCGGCCGAGGTCGATAGTCGATGTCGAACTCTGTGAGCTCGACGTCCACTTCGCTATCCTTCCAGAGGTATCCGCTCGATGCAGAACCACCTTGATCGGTTGGTCGGTGAGCAGTGTTACGGTGTGTCCTTGAAAGTAAGGTCGGAGCCTTCGAGCTGCAATCAATAAGGCGTAAGTTAGTTTCTCTAACTTAGTATACCTGATTTCGGTATCTCTCAATACTCGACTTATGTAGTAGATCGGCCATTGAATTTTTGCTTCTTCCTTAATCAGAACTGCTGCGAGGGCCACAAGGGAGACCGCCAGGTACAAGAACAACTCCTCTCCAGGCTCGAGCTTTGTCAATAGTGGAGGTGAGCTGAGGTAGTTCTTCAATTCTTCAAATGCTTGCTGACATCCAGTGGTCCAATAGAAGTTCTTCGACTGCTTGAGAATCTGAAAGAAAGGTAGACACCGTTCGGTCAATCTTGAGACGAAGCGATTTAGAGCCACTACTCTTCTAATAAGGCATTGAACTTCCTTTATTGACTTCAGGGCGGTCATTTCCTGGATGGCACGAATCTTTTCCGGATTTGCTTCGATCCCGCGCTCTGATAACATAAAGCTCAGGAATTTTCCTGAGGTTACTCCAAAAGCACACTTGGTTGGGTTCAGCTTCATCTTGTATTTTTGAAGGATGCTGAAGGTCTCCTCAAGATCGACAACGTGGTTCATCGAGGATTTGCTTTTTACGAGTATATCATCCATGTAGACCTCTATGTTGTGGCCGATCTGCTCTTTGAAGATCTTGTTTACCAGTCGTTGATAGGTCGCCCCTGCATTTTTTAGGCCAAAAGGCATGACCCTATAACAATAAAGGCCATAGTTAGTAATAAAAATAGTTTTTTCTTCATCCTCTGGTGCCATCCTGATTTGATTGTTGCCGGAGAACGCATCCATGAAAGTGAGAAGCTCGTAGTCCGAGATTGCATCTACTAATTGATCGATTCTGGGTAGAGGGTAACTGTCCTTCGGGTAGGCTTTATTCAGCTTTTTAAAATCTATACACATCCTCCATTTACCGTTCGTCTTCTTAACCAGGACCACATTGAAAACCCAGCTCAGATAGTTGACCTCTCTGATGAACCTGGCTTTCAGGAGTTTATCAACTTCTTCGGCTATTGCCATTTGTCTTTTCGGTGCATGACTTTGAACTTTGTCCTTTGTCGGTCGGTGTCTGGGATCAACAGCCAGGTGGTGCTCCATAACTTCAGCATCGATCCCTGGCATGTCTGTCGGAGCCCAAGCGAAAACATTAGCATTCTTTTGCAGAAAATTGATAAGCTGTGTCCGCACCTCTTTCCCCAAGTTGGAGCCGATCTTCACCATGTGCTCTTCATTCCCATCATTCAAAGGAATAGAGACAAGATCTTCTATTGGCTCACCCCGTTCTTCAGTCAGGTCATCGCGGGTGTCCAATCCATCAACCAGACAGGGGTCAGGCAGACCACTTCTTTGTAGGGCTATATTATAGCAATGTCTTGTCAGGGCTTGATCTCCTCTGACTTCTCTGACCCTCTGGCTAGTAGAAAATTTTAATTTCAAATGGTAGGTCGATACTACAGCTTGGAGGGCATTGAGGCCAGGTCGGTCGAGAATTACGTTGTAGGCAGACGGTGCCCTCACTATCAGAAAATCCACTAGCGCTCTAAATTGCTTCGAATACCAACCTGCAACTACAGTCAAAGTTGTTACTCCCTCCACTGGCACAGCATCGCCAGTAAACCCTACCAACGGGGAGCTAATCGGCCCCAACCGACCATCAGGGATGGATATTTTTAAGAATACATCGTAAAATAAAATATCGGCCGAGCTTCCACTATCAACAAGAATGCGGCATACATCATAATCAGCAATATTTAAAGAAACTACAACAGCATCATTATGGGAGAATTGGATCTCCCGTACATCTTCTTCAGTAAAGGTTATAGATCCTTCAGTTCTTTGCCGCTTGATGGGTCCAGTCGATCCACTAGTCGCTCCCCTCTGGAGCCCTCCAGAGATGGTGTTGATGATCATTTGAGAGAAAGGAGGATCAGTGCAGATGTCCTCACCATAAGCAGGGAGAGCATGACGGAGCTCTTCGATCCACCAATTCATCTCTTGGAGCCTTTGATCCAGGAGGTCCTCTCGACTGTAAGTCTCGAGGATCTTTTGGCAGAATGAAGATAGGGATCCTCTGGGAGTGGAATCGTGATCAGACTGAGGGCTCTCCACCCTCAGATTCTCCTTTTTGGAGAAGATAGGGCGACTGGCCCAAGTGGCCCATCCTACTGCCAGATTTTAGAACTCCGACGATGCTCTTTCCAGCTGCACTAACGCCTGCGGCTGTTGTTGCTGCTGTTGCATGGCCTACACTACTTCGGTGAGGCCTCTGACCTGCTGAACCAGTAGATCGAACTGCTCCATACCGACCATCATTGTCGGAGGAGGAGGAGGAGCTTCGAAAACTGGAGGCGAGGTCGGAGCCTGAGATCTGGCCGCGGAGGCCGTGGATCACCTGGTGGATGCCTTTTGGGGAGACATCAGGTGAAGATCTAGTAGGAGAAAGAGAAGAGGATGTCGGAGAAGATGATCGGAGATAGTCCCGTTGAGTACTCCTTTAAGAACAAGGGTACTGCAAAGACACAGGATCCTTCCTCTAGCACCAATTCTGTTGGTGCAGAATTTTACTGAAGTCGGAGTTGCTGGAGTTGAGATGACCGTGGCCGCCGCCAGGACCTGTAAGGAAAGTCTAAACCAGAGTTGGGGGTGCTCCGGCAAGACCTTTCGATGCTCAAGTCAGTACTCTGCTTCAACAGAAATGGAGTGCTCGAGTGAGAATTTTAGCAGAGTTTCGAGATAGTGTTTAGAGCCTAGAGAAGAACGTATCTGGGGGTCCCTTTTTATAGATGGAGAGCGTAACTGATTGACAGCGACGTCTGTAACCACCAAATAGTGGGCCATTCAGAGCCATGCAGAGTTTGTTACGGAGAGTGGTGGCATCAGGGGCCGTTCAGGGCCATGTGAAGTTTGTTACGGAGAGTGGAGTGGTGTCCATTGTCATGACTTGTCAGAGAGTGGTGGAGCCACACAGAATTCATTGCAGAGAGTGGAGTGGTGTAGTGGCCATTGTCGTGACTTGCCAGAGAGTTCGGATCTATCGGCGGGAGCTCGACTGGGATGTCTGACGGAGCAGAATGGCTCTCTATCTCATCGGTCTAGGAGAAGCTCGGATGTTTCTGGGGTTGTGACGGGTCTACTGTTGTTGGATGCCTAGAGCACTAATGCTGCGGGCAGAAATCGTCTGCTGTAGAAGCTCGTCTGAAATCCATCCGCTATGAAAGTTCGGATGGAGTCTGGTTCTTGCAGAAGGCTGAAAGGAGGTCGCTTATTGTAGAAGCTCGGATGAGGATCGATTGTCGTAGAAGCTCGGAGTAGTGTCCTGGCTGGTGGAGCCTGTCCCGTTGTAGAAGCTCGTCCGGAATCCATCCGCTACGGAGAAGCTCGGCTGAAGTCTATCTATAATAGAAGTTTGAAAGAAATTCATTTACAGTAGAGGCTCGAATGGAATTCGCTTACAGTAGATATCCAGAGTAGACCGCATGCAGTAGGAGTTCGGCTCTCGCAGGAGCTCGGTTGGAATCCGAAAGGCGGTCAACCATCGTAGAAACTTGAATGGAGTCTAGTTACTGTAGAAATCTCATTATCGGAGAAGCTCAGATATTGATGAAGTCCGAAAGAAGTTCGGAGTAGGGTCGTCCGCGGTCGGAAGAAGTCCGGAAGGGATTCGAAGAATAGTTGATTACTGTAGAAGGTCGGCTGATAGTGAAGCCCAGAGAGCCTTTGGAGCGGCCCGATGGATGAATGGAGAAGCTCATTATCGGAGAAGTCCAGATGGTATTATGAAAGCTCGGACGGTCGAGGGGGTTTAGAAAGACGCCACACAAGGTCGGAAGCCAGAAAAGTCCTAGAAGGGTCGGTCTTTTACAAACTTCGGCTGGGGGTATTTTATACCCAACAGATCTGAAATAAATCATGAATTATTCAGATCTAAAATTGATTTTAGATCTGAAAATATTAATTAAGATTTAATTTGGATCTAATATAATTACTGAAAATTTTTTTACGTGCATAGTTTCATAGTTATTGTTTATATGTTTGATATGTGAAAGATAATTAGATCTGATTTTTAATTGATTACATATATGATATGTTAGATTAAATTCTTAGTAGCTTAGTAATCGAATTGGGATAGTCACCATGACCATCCGATCATAAGATGATGAAGGGATTAAAGTCCCTCTCTTGCCCATTCGATGGGTTCTCTCTTATGACGTGTAGGGGTGCCGACTGTGATGTTTTCTATGAAGATGAATAATGAATAAAAAAATTATATATAATATATATTTTAAATTTAAATCAGATTATGTATATATTTTTATATATTTTAAATCATTAAAATATTATATTTGATATATTATTTTGACACACGATCTAAAACTTAATTTCTGCAAAATCCTAAATCTAAAAATCTAGACTATATTTGCATAAAAATATGAAACTATGACTGGTATGCCTGTGGAATCGACTTGATTCTCAATTGAATTGATTCGAGTGCTTGGTGAGTTGACTCATGATAGGTCAGCTCATTTGCTGATGAGCTGACTCAATTATACAAGCTAGGTCTACAAATTTTTATTTGTCTCAGTGTGTGTTGACTCACAGTGACAAGTCGATTTGTGTACCAGGATGAATCGACTCGATTCTGCAAACAATGATATTGTATGAGATACAATGTAAATGGTTTAGATTAGAAAATATTTTGAGATCTAAACCTAATCCCATTTACATAATGCACTTAGTTGAAAATTAAGATTTAAAATTATAAAATCTAAAATTATAAATTTAAGATTTAAATTTTAATGCATAAAATATGGATTTTGGATTTGGGTTGAACAAATTAGATTTAGAGACTAAACTACAACTAGGGTTATTGATTAGATTAGATTAGAATCCTTTTCGATTTTGAGCAATTGATCAAACCTAATCAAGAGTTGGTTGGAATTAGGTCAAAGGGGCTCAAAATTAAATTTAGTTGTAGTTGGTCAAATTGATTCACATATGATGTGAATTGATTAAGTCAAGACCGAATTTGACTCAGCAGTTTGAGCCCGGGTCTATAAGTTAACCTAATTGATTCTAATCAATCAATTTGGTATCTAAGACAAATATTAGATGATGGTTATTTAATTGGTTCCGTTGTCTAACCTGACCAATTCGTTGGTATCTAAGGAAAGCAATGGGAGACCCCCACTCATCTTTACTTGTCTGACTATTTTGGGAGATTATGTTTTGTATTAGGTTATTTGTTGATCCAAGTTCACCCATGCCGACTAAGTTGGTCAGACATGAAATGTGCTAATTCAAACCATATTAGTCATTACATCAGATATATGTGACTAATTAGAAGAGACCTGAACCCAAATCTTCTCATTAAATATTAAATTTTCTGGTCCTCCATCGTTGTAGAGATGCGGGTGCCTTTTTTGGCGTTGATCGTTCTCAACTGGCTATAATGGTTTGGTTGCATCAGGAAAGCATAACCACTCTATTGACATTAGATGTCTCAGGGTAAAGATGGGGTTGGGTCCAATAATTATTAGGTGAGGGACCCAATGATGGCTTTGCACTCGCTGGTGAATGTGGGTCAGACTTAACTAAAAAATATGCCAATAACTATTAGGTGAGGCCACAGGACTTAGAGATCAAGTCGCTGCAACATACTTAGAGAAGCATCTAGATAAAGAGTTGTCCATGCATTGGTATACACATCACCAATAACTATTAGGTGAGGTGCCATACATCAATGAGACCGCAGCACCCATAAAAATTACTTATTGTATTAGGGTTTTTGTTTCTCCACTCGAGGAGTGCGAGAGATTCAAAAAATTAGTGAGAGCCTTTATTTGTTTTTAAAGTTCTTAGAACAAACTATTACAAGTACAATCATCTAATTAAATCTTTACTCTCTATGATCATTCTTCAGCTTCCAATCCTCTAGTTCGAATCTTAGATATCAACCACTTAACCAAAATTAATTACATATTCTGGCTTAAAATTCTAAGAATAGTTCTTAACTTTTAGAAATAAAGCCACGTTCTTGACCAGATTAATCCAATGTCATCAACCTGTCCAATCTATAGTCATTGAGCTATACTTGACAAATGGTTTGACATTAACAATTAAGTTAAGTGCTATAAATTGGACTTCATAGTTGATAAAATCCAATGTATGCATAAGGACATATAGACTGCCAATGACGTGTTGATTCATCTGCAATAGTTATGAGATGATCAGGATCGCACAGTGCATGAGATGCATGATGGGCAGTTTGTCCATGATCGATGATCAAGAATATTGAAGAGCTTAAAAAGCTCAATATGACCATGTATAAGAAATTGCTAATGGATTTGATCCCATAATCTCTGATTCATATGGATAGTTTATGAAACTATCATATGAATAAATATTATAGCTCCTTAACTGAATTGGTCAATATGCTGGTAACTAAGAGACCTTGAAAAGTTCAGGGATACATATCTGAAGAACCTAAAGAAATATTGATACACCTTTAGAAGGTATGTTGAATTGCTCAAATCTGATCTTATGATTTTCTCTTTTTCATTAGGCTCTAGTGCATATTACGCACTTTAGTATTAGGTCTAAGAAAAGAAGAGGATTGAAGGAAGGTGAAGTGACTCTTGTGAGTCGGCAATAGTGCAAATGTTGCACTGAGGCTGTGGGCACCTAACTTCGGTGATTACTGTTTAGATTTAGTTCTTAATCATTTACATAGTGATGCATTTGTGAACTTATTTAAGTAAATAGTGAATGTCATTGGGTCTAAGAGATCTAGAACCAAATAATCTGAAGTATATAGATGGTTCCTTTGGCTAGGTCATGTATGAGAAGAAATGATTTGCCGATTGAAGAAAATGAGCTTTTTGGGCTCATTGATTGTTAAGTCATATCTAATCTGTGAATCATCTCATTGAGGATAAATGACCAAGCTATCCTTTATGGGTCAAAGGGATAGGACTACTGAGATACTTATCCTAGTACACATATGATGTGTATGGCCCATTTGATGAGCCAGACTAGGAGATTATTACTACTTCATCATCTTTACTGATGAGCAATCATGGTATTGGTATATATATATGAGATACCAATCTGAAAGACTTTGAAAGCTTCAAAGAATTCAAATGTGAAGTAGAAAAGATAAATTAAAAAATTTTTAAAGATACTTCGATCAGATCGAGGATACAATACTAAATAGAAAATTTATCGATTATCTAAAGGGAATGGCATAATTTCATGATGGAATTCTCCTTATATACATCAGCTCAATAAGGTATATGCGAGGAGCAATAGTATTATATGAGAGATGGTCCGGTCCATCATGAACATCACTAATTTAACTATTATTTCTTTAGGAACAAGATTTAATTTCTAAAATTTAAATTAGATTTTTTCTAAAGTTGGTTTCACCACACCATATGAGATATGATATGGTGGATAAATTAGAGGATAGGTCTGTGAGAGCTTGTTTATGGGATATCCCAAAAGGATTTGGGATGTCACTTTCTCTTCCCAGTGGTTCACAATTTGATTATGAACAATCATACTATTTTCTTGGAAATAGTGGGAGGATGAACTTAAAAAAAAATTTCTAAAGAGCAACGAGTCACAGGATCTGTACAACCTATTTAAGATGAGTCAGTATATATGTAGTATCTCCTCCACCTCGTAGATCTAGTAGAATCTCTCATCCTTTAGAAAGGTACTTGGTATTCTTACAAAGGATTTAGAGAAAGTATTTTTCAAGGGAGATTGGGAACATAGGGATGATCTCAAAAACTTACAACGATGTGATATGAAGAATATGTAGTTACATAAAGGTTAGTAGGAGGGTCCCATACTGACATCGATTATGATGTGGTTTCATATAAATTTTTTTTTTCAAAAACTTAGGTCAAATATTTTAAAAATAAAGGTCTATAGAGATAGATCCTAAAAGAATGTTTGGTTTTCACAGACAAGTACATAAAAGAGGTGCTGAAAGGGTTCAGCATTGAAACCTTCAAGAAGGATCCATTATCCTCTTAGGCATAGGTGTATGCCAAGCTATGTACTCAACTTAGTATATCTTACTGTAAAAGTCACGAGCAGATATTAGTCGAATCTAGGCTAAGAGTATTGGATTACTATGAAAAATATCTCTGAGTACTTGAGAAGTACTAAGGGATTATTCTTCATCTTTGAAAAAGGGTTAGAGCTAAGAGTGGGAGGATACACTAATGCTGATGGTAGAATATCTACATCAGCATGTATTCTTGAGTTATGTTGGTTCGATATGTTGGAAGGGTTCCAGGCAATCGACCAATGGAAGCTGAATATGCTATAGATGTGCAGAATGCATCTGGTTCTTATGATAGTTGCAAAACTGAATGTCATACCATTGGATGCTATGACATTGTACTACAAAGATAATGGTCCATAGCTCTTGCTAAGGAGCCAAGGTCTCATCAGAAGTCCATGCACATAGAATAGGGATATACATGATTATCTCAAGTAGAAATATATAGAGGTACAGAGAGTAGACTCCACATGATATGTGGTAGGCCCGAGTCACTTAGCCAGCTAAACACCGAAGCCTGTCTTCAGAAGGTGGGGCTCAGGTATATGGCAGATTAGCTTTAGTGCAAGTGAGAGTTTGTTAGATATATGCCCTAGAAGCCAATCTTGGCTGACATATACCTTTTCTTTAGGACATATTTTGTACTTGATGGGCAGTCTTTATAACCAATCATGTAATATGTGTCCATGATTAGTCCTAAAAATTAACAAAGATAATTTTATATATTTTTAAGGTGTTGAGAATTTGAGACATACATCATTAGTGGTTAATTTCTGAATATTCCTGATCGAAGGATCGTCACTGAGGATAGTGATCAATCTATTTAGGATCGATGCACAGATCACCTCCCTTTGAGATAGATGAGTCTCGAGTCTATGGTGTAGAGACACTGGGGTGAGAGTGCAGGTGGTTGTTAGAGAACAACTTGCACTGAGCATGACCAATACGAAAAACCACTTGGATGTCTACTCACTCATCAGTAATTTTCTCGATGCTGCAGTGGTGTGACTGGTTCTTTGACCTACAGTGTGTTGGCTATTTGCAGTGAGGCTACTTAGTTTGACTGCACGTTCTCTTGGTCCCTAGCCATTCGGGTTCTTACTGTGTATATTGGCTATTGTAGGTTCAGGTTCACTATTTGGAGTAGGATGCACCTAGATAGAATCTATAGATCTTGATAGAAAATGAGAAGTCCTATGCAATTTATAAGACTGAGTTCAAAAAATTTTTGGTTAGAGTAAGTGTGAATACTGAAAAAGAGTTTTCATAAGATTCACAAATGAACTCGAGTTGAGCCAATCTAGCATATAACTGACGATAGGGTTTAACGAGTTCTCTATGACCTTCATCAAGACGGAACTCTCAATGAAGGGATTGTATCACACGATAACTGCACCTAGAGATTTATTTTTTCTATTCTGTTGGGTTGCCACTATATGTTGCTAGACATCACTGATGGATCGTGAGAACTCACTAAGATTATTTTTAGATTAACGATCTTTGTTGAGGTGAGTTGGAATCATTTCAGCCCATCGAAAAGAATTTTGATGATATTGTGATAGAGATCATGGTATATCTCACTACCAGACAGAATAGAACCTGAGGGGTGTTGGAAATAGTATCCCAAAGCCAATCGTCAGCCTGTTGATGGTTGTGCTCATTCATGTATTAGTATATAAATTATAAATAAATAAAAGTTATTTTGGCATTTTTCATCACAAATTATTTTATCTTCTAATAAACTCCTGTGTTATGGTGAAGTTCTTAGGACTATTTAGACTCGACAAAGGAGGATTTGTCGTTTAGTCCTTAAACCTATTTGTGACCAAATGATACATTGTTACCAAGGACAACAATATTTATCAAGCATAGGTCGTTGTATGCTATATGGGTTGGTTGTCTTCTTAACCAAAGAGTGTGGAGACACTGGTATGGCATACAGGTGAGATGTAAGGGTACATCTGCACTGAACGTGACCGACTTCGGAGCTATTTCTGCTATCAAGATTTATTCTGATGGGATATGGGTATAACTGTCCCTCCGACCTGAGACCGCCATGGTGACTTGCAAGCAACTCACTGCATTTAGGCACTGGACTACCTGAATTTCTAATTCAGTGATGGAAGTGTTGCCCAGCTATGCAACCCAAGAAGGGGGGGGTGAATTGGGTTTCTAAAAATTTTAGAATTGATTAATTACTTATGATGAACAAGACAAAGATTTTAATTCAATATTAAATACCTAAAATAGGAATGCAAGGATATAATAAAGAAATAAAGTGAAGCGATAAAGCACACCACAAACACAAGGATTTATAGTGGTTCGGTGCCAACCCTGCACCTACATCCACTCCCCAAGCTCCTACTTGGGAATTTCAATCCACTATACTTGTATTCAACTTGAATACAAAACATCGAAAACTCCGACACTAGCTATCCCAAGCTAGATCACTTATTTTTCGGATACAAGTAAACCCAAAACACTCCGATTTCAGGTTCGGATCAACCTTTCCTTGTTTTGGAAATCCTCCAAAAACAAGAACAAAAACTCACAAAGAGTTAGAAAATTTTGAGCACAGATTAATACAATAACAGCTCCTTTAAATGAGCGAATATAACAATAAAAATTTTACTCAAATGAAGAACCCCTTTTCGAATTTTCTCAAAGTGGATGAACGCTTGAACGAATACTTGAGAAGAGGTTGATTGTTGATTGAAGATCTCTTGAAAGCTTTGGAAGATCTCTAGATCAAGGTTGAACAATAGGCTTGAAAGATCCTCTCTTTGAAAGCTCTTGAATCTCTTTCACAATCTCTCGTGTGGATTTTGGATCCTCTTTTCTTTTTCTCTCAAATTATCTCGTGGATCCTCTCAATGAATTTTATCTCTCTTTTGATCTGCCGATTGATCTTCTTGTTTTCTCTCCAATTTGATCTGCTATTTAATCTGCAATTTCTTTCACCATTTCAAGCATTTTTTAGCATTAAAAGCAAGAGAAAACAATTTAGACAGATAAAGAGCCGTTAGAGCAATTTTAGGAAGCATAAAAGGCAATTAAAATGGGCAAAAAAATAGCCGTTGCTGATATTTTCCGTCGCAGGGGTCGACTCATGCTACAGGAGTCGACTCATGAGTCGACTTCTGTTGCAACAGCCAGAAAATGAGTTTCTGCAACTTTTAGCCTAAAACTGCAGGGGTCGACTCATGGGGGTCGACTCATGCCTGGGGGTCGACTCATGAGGGTCGACTCACAAGGTGTGCCAACAAAAAATCTAGGTGCCAATCAGCTCATTGTGCCATGAGTTGACTCACGGGTTGACTCATGATTTTCAAACATGCATAACTTTCAAAATACAAGTCCAAAATCAATAAAATTTTTACCATTGGATCACAAATCTTTTGTTCTACCAAATTATACTATCAAATCAGGATTTTAGTAAAATTACAATTTTGCCCTTGAAGAGCATAAGGACTTTTTCAATTTAAAATTGTTTGTATCCCTTCAATCTGCTTTGTAATCATCAAAATCAATCTAGGAGCAACAGGAAGGCTGCTGGGTGTAGTCAAGTACTTGACTTATCGGTGCGTGTATCAAGATGGGATTGACCACTCCAATTCAGGAGCTGTGTATAGTCGTGTTTCAATTTAGCAAAACCTTGGCCAAGGTAGTCCTAGTGAGGAGTCACAGGACTGTTTGAATTGAGCATGATTCGGATGATCTAATCAGGGTTGACAGTTTAACCCTAAGTCATCCTATACACAGGGGTCAAAAGAGATGAATTATACAGTAACCATATTCATGTAGATTCTGAGTGTTACGATTGCGACTATTCGACCTATCCAGATATCAGGTACCATTGCTAGATGGTTACTTCGATTAGTACAGGAATTGATTCCTTTGCTATCGGCTTAGGTTCGAACCTGCGGGGTCACACATATTAGAGGTTCCTATCTGATCTGATGGCTAGTGAAGAGTTCTAATACTCATGGACTATGAGTCCTATGTGTCTGAGACTTTATGATCAAAAATTAGGATTCTCTGATCACGAGTACCACACATTTTGGGTACCAGGGTCAAGAGTCCCACTGGTTTGGGACTTTTTGATCAAGGTTTCATAACGATGGACTTTGATGCCCGATTGCCCATCGAATTTGAACTCAGTATTTATGAGAGATTTAATTAGTGATTTGATCACTAATTAATTTAATTTAATTGAGTAATTATTTTTAGATCAAGTCCAATTGAATTGGATTCAATTGCGTTTGACCCAATTAGGTTAAGTGCTGACCTAATCGTCGAAGTGGTTTGATCCCTGATTTGATCAGAGGTTGGACTTAGTCAATTTTTGATTTGATTAGGATTTTATTGAGCCTAATTAAGCCTAATTTAGTTGAGTTTAAGTTAGTCTAATTGTGCCTAACCTATTTTGATTAGGTTGGCTCAATTAGGTTGAAACCACTTTGACCTTTTCTCCCTACGCCACCTCACTTCTCTGTGCCCATTTGAATTCATGAGAAACAACTTCTCATAAATTTTCTCCCACACAGAAGCCTTCCCACGCCCTCTCTTGGGTGCCATTTATTTGCATAAAAATGGTTGGTTGGCCATTCAAATTCAAATGAAGTTTGAATTTGAATGGGGCAACCAACTCCATGCGCCAACTTGCCTTATCCATCTTGTGCGTCGCTTATTATACACGAGAAAGAGTTTCTCATGTAAACTCTCCATGCACAAGAGAGCCCACACTCTTCTCTTCTCACGTCAAGAGTGGATAAGGATGGGTTGTTTTGCATTTGAATTCAAATTCGATTTGAATTCAAATGAGCAACCACTTATCTTTGAAGTGAAATTTGAGTGCAGGGGTAAAATGATAATTTTAAAACTTTTTCAAAATTACTATTTTACAGTGAAAATAATTAATTAATATAATTAATTAATATATATTTATCCTATACTATGATCTAAATATGATATACAGCATGCATGAATTTAAATTTGAAATTCAAATTTGAATAGTAAATAATTTACTGTTCTGTGTTCAGAACACAATACCTTTGTGCGAATAGTTGATCACCATAATTTGATCACCATCGAGAGGCTCTGATCACCATAATACAGCCACACAGCATGTCTGGCCTCTGTGGATCATCCACACGAGGCTCCCGATCTGATCGGCTCCTCACGAGTGCTAGCTCGTTATAGAGTCCTTTCAACGACTGATGCTGATCGAACTCCTTCGATCGATGTCTGTTGATTCCACAGATGCTCTAAATCATCAGCAAATGTACTTGAGAGGTAGATGATTCTCTCTCATAAATTTGGTGGGCTCACGACACTCGTAGCTCACTAACTCACTTCCCGAACCCCAGGCTGAAACCCAAGGGAACACACTGAAAACCCTGCGCCCAATTTTCTTTCTTTTCTTTCTTTTTCTCTCGAAAGGTTTTAGACCTTCACCTCACGCACAAGGCTTCCTCACGCCCCACTTTTTTTCTCAAAATTTTTTTTTTATGCACGCCCCATCCTTCTCCTTTTTTAAAATAACGTCGAACGTGTCTTATCCGCGTGAGAAGATAAAGATAAGTGGTTACACATTTGAATTCAAATCAAATTTGAATTCAAATTCAAACCAACTCATCCCTATCCACTTCGACGTGAGAAGAGAAGGTGTGAGGCTGCATTGCACATGGAAAGGTTTCATGAGAAACTCTTTCTCATGTGAGATATGGGGTGCTAAAGTGGATAAGGTCATGAAGGCGCAAGAGATAAGTTATCCATTCAAATTCAAACATGCTTTGAATTTGAATGGCTAACTAATCAATTTTATCCAAAGATTGGCGCACAAGAGTGGGCGTGAGAAGGGCTTTGCATGAGAGAAAATTTATAAGAAGTTTCTTCTCGTGAATTCAAATGGGTGTAGAGATATGAGGTGGCACAGGGATTCAAATTCAAATGGTGGTTTAATCTTAATTGAACCAACCTAACCAAAATAGGTTAAGCACAATTAGACTAAATTAAACCCAACTTAATTAGGCTTAATTAGGCTCAATAAAATTTTAATCAAATCAAAAATTGACTAAGTCCAACCCCTGATCAAATCAGGGACCAAACCATCTCGACGATTAGGTCAACTCTTAACCTAATCGGGTCAAACCCAATTGAATCCAATTCAATTGGACTTGATCCAAAAATAATTACTCAATCAAATTGAGTTAATTAGTGATCAAATCACTAATTAAATCTCTCATAAATATTGAGTCCAAATCTGATGGGCAATCGGGTATCGAAGTCCATCAATATGAAACCTTGATCGAAGAGTCCCAAACTAGTGGGACTCTTGACCCCGGTATCCAAAATGTGTGGGACTCATGATCAGAGAATTTTGATTCTCGATCACAGAGTTTCAGACACGTAGAACTCATAGTCCATGAATATTAGGACTCTTCATCAGCCATTAGATCAGATAGGAACCTCTAATGTGTGTGACCCTGCAGGTTCGAGCCTAAGCCGGTAGCACAAAAATCAATTCCTATACTAATCGAAATGATCATCTAGCAATGGTACCCGATGTTCGGATAGGTCGAATAGTCGCAATCGCAACATTCAAAACCTACGTGAATATGGTTACTGTATAATTCATCCCTTTGGACCCCTGTGTTTAGGATGACTCAGGGTTAAACTGTCAACCCTGATTAGATCATCCGAGTTGTGCTCAACTCAATCAGTCCTATGACTCCTCACTAGGACTACCCTGGCCAAGATTTTGCTAAATTGAAACACGACTGTACACAGCTCCTGAACTGGAGTGGTCAATCCCATCTTGACACACGCACCGACAAGTCAAGTACTTGACTACACCCAGCATCCTTCCGTCACTGAATTAGAAATTCAGATAGTCCAGTGTCTAAGGGAAGTGAGTTGCTTGCAAGTTACCGTGGCGGTCTCAGGTCGGAGGGACAGTTACACCCATATCCCATTGGAGCAAATCTTGACAGTAGAAATAGCTCCGGAGTCGGTCACATTCAGTGCAGATGTACCCTTACATCTCACCTGTATGCCACACCAGTGTCTCCACACTCCTTGGTTAAGAGGACAACCAACCTATATGGCACACAATGACCTATGCTCGATAAATATTATTGTCCTTGATAACAACATATCATTTGATCGCGAACAGGTTTAAGGACTAAACAACAAATCCTCCTTTGTCGAGTCTAAATAGTCCTAAGGACTTCACCACAACACAGGAGTTCATTAGAAGATGATAATTTGTGATGAAAAATATTAAAATAACTTTTATTTATTTATAATTTATGTACTAATACAACAAAGAGCACAACCGTCAATAGGCTGACGATTGGCTTTGAGATACTATTCCCAACAATCTCCCACTTGGCCTAAAGCCAATCGGTGCAGTATCTAATACCCATCTTCGACTTGAAGTCGTCGAACTCCTTCACCGTAATGGCTTTAGTGAATGGGTCGGCCAGGTTCTCCTTTCCATCGATCTTCTGAAGGTCGACGTCTCCTCGATCCACGATTTCTCGGATGAGATGGTAGCGGCGCAGAATATGCTTCGTCCGCTGGTGTGCCTTTGGTTTCTTCGCCTGAGCAATGGCTCCAGAGCTGTCACAGGAGAGCAGAACTGGACCAACAAGGGAGGGTGCTACTCTGAGCTCGATGATGAATTTTCTCAGCCACACCACTTCTTTGACAGCATCTGATGCAGCGACATACTCTGCCTCGCAAACTGAATCAGCCACTGTGTGCTGCTTGGAACTTTTCCAGCAGACAGCCCCACCATTAAGGGTAAAAATAAATCCCGACACACTCTTGCTATCATCGTGATCAGACTGGAAACTAGAGTCTGTAAACCTTATAAGTCTCAAGTTCGACTCACCATAAACAAGCAACTGATCCTTAGTATTTCTTAAATACTTCAGGATGATTTTAACAACCTTCCAATGATTCTCTCCTGGATCAGATTGGTATCTACTCACTACCCCTAGTGAGTATGCCACATCTGATCGTGTAGATGTCATGGCGTACATGATAGATCCCACTGTCGAAGCATATGGAATTCTACCCATACGCTCTCTCTCTGAGGTATTGTCGGACAATCCCTCTTCGAGAGAGAAATTTCATGGCCTATCAATAGATAGCCTTTCTTGAAATTCTCCATGCTGAACTTTTTCAGCATAGTATCAATGTACGTGGACTGAGATAAGCCAAGCAGCCTTTTAGATCTATCCCTATACATCCTCATCCCTAGGATGTAGGAAGCTTCTCCCAGATTCTTCATGGAGAATTATGACAACAGCCAAATCTTTATTCTCTATAATGCAGGGACATCATTTTCGATTAAGAGAATGTCATCCACATACAATACAAGAAATACCACAACTGGACCATTAGCCCACTTATAAATGCAGGGCTCTTCTCCGTTCTTAACGAAGCCATACGTCTTGATCGTCCTATCAAAACATATGTTCCAACTCCGGGATGCCTACTTAAGTCCATAAATGGACCTCTGTAGCCTGCACACCTTAGACTCATCTGTGGATGTGAATCCTTTAGGTTGTATCATATACACCTCTTCGTCCAGCTCTCCGTTTAGAAAAGTTGTCTTCACATCCATCTGCCAGATTTCATAGTCCAGATGGGCAGCTATTGCAAGCATAATCCGAATGGATTTGAGCATTGCCACAGGAGAAAATATCTCGTCATAGTCTATACCATAATGTTGACGATATCCCTTGGCAACCAGATGGGCTTTATAGATTTTCACCTTTCCGTCTGCGCCCCTCTTCCTCTTGAAGACCCACTTACACCCTATGAGTTTTACTCCTTCAGGTGGGTCAACCAATGTCCACACATCGTTGACCTTCATGGACTCCATTTCGGATTTCATGACCTCTAGCCATTTCTCAGAGTCAGGTCTCTGCATTGCATCCATGTAGGTGATCGGATCCTTATCATTTTCATCAAGTTTGATAGGATCACCATCCCAGACTAAGAAACCATAGTATTTGTCCGGTTGACGTGGTACTCTACCAGACCGCCTTAAAGGTGCAAGAACAATGGGCTCCGGATCTGATCTAACCAAATCCGATTCAAGTTCAGCTACTTGTGTCAGTTTTTCCACCTGCCAAACTTTCTCAAGTTCGACCTTAGAGGCAACAGTCCCTTCACCAAGAAACTCCTTTTCTAAAAAGATTACCTTAAGGCTGACAAACAGCTTTTGCTCATCAGCTAGGTAGAAATAATACCCTTTGGTCTCTTTTGGGTATCCTATGAAATTACACTTGTCAGACCTAGGTCCAAGCTTGTCTGTAATTAAACATTTAACATAAGCCGGACACCCCCAAACCCTAAGGTGCGAGAGTACTGGCTTACGTCCTATCCATAACTCATATGGCGTTTTGGTTACAGACTTACTCAGAACCCTATTTAGAAGGTAACAAACCGATTCGAGTGCATATCCCTAGAGGGAGATCGACAGACCAGCAAACCCCATCTTGGATCGGACCATGTCCAACAAGGTCTGATTCCTCCTTTCAAACACACCATTATGCCGTGGTGTTCCAGGAGGTGTCCACTAAGAGAGAATCCCATTCTCTCCTAAATATGTCAAAAACTCATTGGAAAGGTATTCACCTCCTCGATTAGATTGAAGAGTTTTAATACTCTTCCTAGTTTGTTTTTCTACCTCATTTCAGAATAGTTTGAACATTTCAAACGACTCCGACTTATGCTTCATTAAATAGACATACCCATACCTCGATAGATCATCTGTGAAGGTTATGAAGTAGAAATATCCACCTCTTGCACTTGAGCTAATGGGTCCACATACATCAGAATGTACCAGACCCAAGAGTTCATTGGCTCGCTCACCTTTTCCAGTAAAAGGTAACTTGGTCATCTTCCCAAGAAGACAGGACTCACAGTTTGGAAGTGATTCACAATCACCAACTTCAAAAATTCCTTCTTGAACCAACCTATTTATCCTGTTCTTATTGATATGACCTAGCCTACAGTGCCAAAGGTAGACTTCTGACATATTATCTAATCTAGGGCATTTACTGGATGTTTGAACCACATTAACAGGTTGTGATAGTAAGTAAATTTTATTATTTATTTATCCAACAAACATTGTAATACCATTCAAAATAATATTACAAATATTTTCTTTTATTAAAAATTCATAACCGTACATGGCCAAAAGGCCTACAGAAATAATATTTAATAAAAAGCTTGGACAATAGTGACATTCACTCAGAATTACATTACGAGAATTGATTACAACGTTCATGATTCCTAAAGCTAGAACTGAAACTTTGCTTCCATCTCCAACGTTCAGGAACCTCTCGCCATCATCAAATCTCCTACTGACCTGCAGACCTTGCATCGAATTACAAATATGATAAGAGCCTCTGGTATCCAATACCCAGGCAGTAGTATCACAAATGGAAAAGTTGCAAGGTGTTATCATATAATTACCTTACTTCTTCTTCGACCTTTTTGGATCCAGTGAGGCAATGTATAGAGGATAGTTTCTCTTCCAGTGCCCCTACTTCTTGCAAAAGAAGCACTCCGCCGGGCTCTGATTGGGCTTGTGCTTCTTGGTCTGACCCTGTGCAGACATCCCAGCATGCAGCTGCACCTTCTTATTCTTCTTCTTCTTGTTCTTCTTCCCTTTCTTAAAAGGTCGACGATCAGAAGAAGACCCTCCCACAACATTCACCGACTCCTTATGGAGCTGGTGGTCCTTCTCAAAGTTCTGCAGCAACCCCAACAAGCCGTGGTAGTTCACTACAGGCTTTGTCATTCAAAAATGAGTAAGAAAGGGGAGGAAGGATTTGGACAATGAATTATGGATCGCATCCTTACCGAGCTGCTCATGTAGGGAAAAGTCCAGTTTACTTAGGCGCTCAATCATTTCGATCATGTACAGTACATGATCAGTGACTGAGGCCCCATCCCTCATTCGAGCATTGAAAATGGCACAACTAGTTTTGTGTCTTTCAACATCGTCAGGCGTGCCAAATGAGTCGTTCAATATTTGAAGCATCTCCTGCGGTTGGGCATTCTCAAACCTGTGGCTGAACTCATCATTCATTGTCGCTAGCATTATGCATCGAACGATGGTGTGATCGTTGAGCCACTTCTGGTAAGTGTCTCGGACTGTCCCTCTCGCGTTCGAGGCTGGCTCCTTGGGTGCAGGATCCGTTACTACATAAAGGATCCGTTCATGCTCAAAGATGATTTTTAATTTTCGATACCAGCTATCGAAATTCGGTCCCATGAGCTTGTCATTATCTAATAATGATCGGAGCGACAGGATAGTGGCCATAGCTGCATAAAGGAAAACCAAATCTTAATTAGTACATAAATTATTAATACTAAAGACTTGGACTTTAGTCTAAAGTTTCTCCCAATATTTTTACGAACTGGTAGCCTCAACCTCCAATTCGAGGAATTACTTTAATTCCTTAGTGGGTACTAGAATCCACACAGACTATACACGAGCCCAACTTTGGTTGGTCAACCCATGTGCATCTATGGGTAGGTTCAAAACTAGTTGTTTCCCTAAACAACTTCTAGTAATTTATTTTGCCCCAGAACCTAATCAGTAGGCTTTGGCCTCCACTGAAAAGATCTGGTTAGGTCCAACCATTAACATGACTTGATTTGGTGAATCGGACCAATAAATGATCAAGCCCGACTTTGGCCGGCCAACCTGACCACCATCAGAAAGACTCAAACTAAACTATCATATTATGAATGATAATTCCATTAGTCAATAAGCACCAAGCCTTTGGGCCTCCAATGATTATTAAACTAATAGACTCATTATCACTCACTTAATGGGAGGCTGACTTAGTTATCACTATAACTTAATCATTTTAGGGACCTAATAATTTTTGAAGATTTTTATTAAAGGATACAAGAGAAGAAATTAACCAGCCAATTTCAATCCTCCCACTGACTTCACCAAGTCAGATTAAAAAGAATTTAATTAAAGTCGGCATTAGGAGCACCTAAATCAGTCACACTGATTTACCTAATGACATGGGTGAGTCCTAATCACCAAGTGATCTAATCAAAACCTAACTCACCAGGTTGGCCAGGTAAGTGAGATCAGTGGTGGGGATATGCCATTAACTCGTCAAAGATCGAATCAATGCGAGTAGCTCCCTCTTAAGAACCACTGGTCAAACTGCCGAACTTACCTTAGACACCAACCGATTCATTAGTTTTAATTTGATCAACTTAGTAAATAGGGTTCCATCGCATAGCCATGAATTAAGTCCATCTTGGTCTAGTTAAAGACATGGACCCATTCAACTACAACTATTAGAGTTGAGTCTAGAGTGTCCTTGACCTAATCTAATTCAACTTTTGATTAGATTTGATCAATTATTCTAATTTAGTCCATTTCTTTAAGCTAACCTTAAGTCTAACCCAATTATGGACCTAATCCATCTAACCCATTGACCCATAAGTTTATGCAATTGTCTCAGATCTTAATTCACAATTCAAGACCAACTTGACAACACTTAATTCTTTTAATTAAGTATTTGGGCTGATGGGTCAGGGTTTGGCATTTTGAAAATAATTTTTAAATTTGAAAGATTTTATTTTTTTGTTCATTAAATATGTTGACTCATTTCACAAATAGATCAGCACATTTCATAAATAGCAATCCTATTGCTAATTACATAACAGAAAATAACTCAATCAAAATAAATCATGAATATTGCTTTAGATCTAATCTAACACATTCATGATAAATTTTACAATTGAACCTTTACAATTAAGTCCTTTTGCTGCTTCATCTGCATGGGATATAATTACAGCGGCACCCCTACCGCCATAGGAGACCCCATCGAATTGGAGGAGAGGGCCTTTAAACCCTATTTTTTCTTATGACCGGACGGCCATGGCAATCAACCCAATTCGATTACTTGCTACTTGAATAAAGTATATCTAAATATATCAATTTTAAAATTTAAATTTCAAATTTTAAATTTTAAATTTTGAATTTCAAATTTCAAACAAATTTCAAATTTTAAATTTCTGAATTTCAAATTTTGAATTTTAAATTTTAAATGTAAAATTTCAACCAAATTTCAAATTTTAAATTTTGAATTTCAAATTTTTGAATTTTGAATTTTGAACAACTTTTAAAATTCAAATTTTAAATTTTGAATTTTAAATTTTAAATTTAAACTTTTAGATTACAACTTAATCTATGCATGCAAATTCATATATCATATCTTAGAACCTGCTCTGATACCATTTGAAGCAAAATTTGAGTGCAGAGGTAAAATGATAATTTTAAAATATTTTTAAAATACTATTTTATAGTGAAAATAATTAATTAATCTAATTAATTAACATATATTTACCCTATACTAGGATCTAAATATGATATACAGCATGCATGGATTTAAATTTGAACAGTAAATAATTTACTGTTCTATGTTCAGAACACAATACCTTTGTGCGGGTAGTCGATCATCGCAATCTGATCACCGTCGGGAGGCTCTGATCACTGCAATGCAGCCACATAGTGTGTCTGGCCTCTGTGAATCATCAACATGAGGCTCTCGGTCTGATCGACTCCTCACGAGTGCTAGCTCGTTATAGAGTCCTTTCGACGGCTGATGCTGATCGAACTCCTTCGATCGATGTCTGCTGATTCTATGGATGCTTCAGATCATTAGCAAATATAATTGAGAGGTAGATGATTCTCTCCCTTAAATTTGGTGGGCTCACGACACTCGTAGCTCACTAACTCACTTCCCGAACCCCAGGCTGAAATCCTAGGGAACACACGAAAACCCTGCACCCAATTTTCTTTCTTTTCTTTCTTTTTCTCTCGGAAGGTTTTAGACCTTCACCTCACGCACAAGGCTTCCTCACGCCCCACTTTGTTTCTCAAAATTTTTCTTTTTTATGCATGCCCCATCCTTCTCCTCTTTTTAAAACAACGTCGAATGTGTCTTATCCGCGTGAGAAGATAAAGACAAGTGGTTACACATTTAAATTCAAATCAAATTTGAATTCAAATGCAAACCAACTCATCCCTATCCACTTGGGTGTGAGAAGAGAAGGTACGAGGCTGCATTGTGCATGGAAAGGTTTTATGAGAAACCCTTTCTCGTGTGAGATATGGGGCGCTAAAGTGGATAAGGTCATGAAGGCGCAAGAGATAAGTTATCCATTCAAATTCAAACACGCTTTGAATTTGAATGGCTAACTAATCAATTTTATCCAAAGATTGGTGCACAAGAGTGGTTGTGAGAAGGGCTTTGTATGAGAGAAAATTCATGAGAAGTTTCTTCTCATGAATTCAAATGGGTGCAGAGATATGAGGTGGCGCAGGGATTCAAATTCAAATGGTGGTTTAATCTTAATTGAACCAACCTAATCAAAATAGGTTAAGCACAATTAGACTAAATTAAACCCAACTTAATTAGACTTAATTAGGCTCAATAAAATCTTAATCAAATCAAGAATTGACTAAACCCAACCCCTGATCAAATCAGGGACCAAACCATCTCGACGATTAGGTCAACTCTTAACCTAATCGGGTCAAACCCAACTGAATCCAATTCAATTGGACTTGATCCAAAAATAATTACTCAATCAAATTGAGTTAATTAGTGATCAAATCACTAATTAAATCTCTCATAAATATTGAGTCCAAATCTGATGGGCAATCGGGTATCAAAGTCCATCAATATGAAACCTTGATCGAAGAGTCCCAAACCAGTGGGACTCGACTCCGGTACCCAAAATGTGTAGTACTCATGATCAGAGAATCTTGATTCTTGATCACAAAGTTTTAGACATATAGGACTTATAGTCCATGAGCATTAGGACTCTTCACCAGCCATCAGATCAGATAGAAACCTCTAATGTGTGTGACCCCGTAGGATCGAACCTAAGCCGGTAGCACAGGAACCAATTCCTGTACTAATCGAAGTGACCATCTAGCAATGGTACCCAATATCCAGATAGGTCGAACAGTCACAATCGCAACATTCAAAACCTACGTGAATATGGTTACTGTATAATTCATCTCTTTTGACCCCTGTGTTTAGGACGACTCAGGGTTAAACTGTCAACCCTGATTAGATCATCCGAGTCGTGCTCAACTCAATCAGTCCTGTGACTCCTCACTAGGACTACCCTAACCAAGATTTTGCTAAATTGAAACATGACTGTACACAGCTCCTAAACTGGAGTGGTCAATCCCATCTTGACACACGCACCGACAAGTCAAGTACTTGACTACACCCAGCATCCTTCCGTCATTGAATTAGAAATTCAGGTAGTCCAGTGCCTAAGTGTAGTGAGTTGCTTGCAAGTCACCGTGGCGGTCTCAGATCGGAGGGACAGTTATACCCATATCCCATCGGAGCAAATCTTGACAGCAAAAGTAGCTCCGGAGTCGGTCACATTCAGTGCAGATGTACCCTTACATCTCACCTGTATGCCATACCAGTGTCTCCACACTCCTTGGTTAAGAGGACAACCAACCTATATAGCACACAATAACCTATCCTCGATAAACATTATTGTCCTTGGTAACAACATATCATTTGGTCGCGAACAGGTTTAAGGACTAAACGACAAATCCTCCTTTGTCGAGTCTAAATAGTCTTAAGGACTTCACCACAACACAAGAGTTCATTAGAAGATGATAATTTGTGATGAAAAATATTAAAATAACATTTATTTATTTATAATTTATGTACTAATACAATAAAGAGCACAACCATCAATAGGCAGACGATTGACTTTGGGACACTATTCCCAACAATCTTTATCCTCTCATGCGGATAAGACACGTCTTGCATTGTTTTAAAAGAGAAGAGGAAGTGAAGCATGCATAGAATTTTTTTTTTGAGAGAGAATAGTGGGCGTGAGAAAGCCTTGTGCGTGAGTTTGAAGTTCAAAAACTTTCGAGAGAAAAGAAAAGAAAAGAAACAAAAAGCGGGCGTAGGGTTTTCAGAGAGTACCCTAGGGTTTCAGCCTGGGATTCGGGAAGTGAGTAAGTGAGCTACGAGTGTCGTGAGCCCACCAAACTTTGGAAAGAGCTTCATCAATCTCTCAAGCACCTCTGCTGATGATTTGGAGCATCCAAAGAGTCGGTAGATCAAGATCGAAGGAGTTCGATCAACATCGACCATCAAAAGGATTCAGCCACGAACTAGCATTCGTGAGGAGCCGATCAGATCGGGAGCTTTATGTGGATGATCCACAGAGGCCAGACACACTGTGTAGCTATGTTGAAATAATCAGACCCTCCCGATGATGATCAGATTACGACGATCGACTACCCGCACAAAGGTAATGTGTTCTGAACACATAACAGTAAAATATTTACTGTAGAAGTTTGAATTTCAAATTTAAATGCATGCTATGTATATATCATATTTAGATCTTTGTGTAGGGTTTATATATGTTAATTAATTAGATTAATTAATAATTTTTACAGTAAAATAGTAATTTTGAAAAAGTTTTAAAATTATCGTTTTACCCTTGCACTAAAATTCACTCCAAATGGTATCAGAGTGGATTCTAAAATATGATATATATTTGCATGCGTAGATTAAGTTGTAATCTAAAAGTTTAAATTTAAAATTTAAAATTCAAAATTTAAAATTTAAATTTTGAAAGTTATTCGAAATTCAAAATTTAGAAATTTAAAATTTGAAATTTGAACTTTGAAATTTGAAATTCAAAAATTTAAAATTCAAAATTTAAAATTTAAAATTTATTTAAAATTTTAAATTTGAAATTCAAAATTTAAAATTCAAATTTTGAAATTCAAAATTTTAAAATTTAAAATTTAAAATTTAGAATTTAAATTTTGAAATTGATATATTTAGATATACTTGATCCAAGTAGCAAGTAGTCTAATTGGGTTGGTTGCCATGGTCGTCCGGTCATAAGAGAAAAGTAGAGTTTAAAAGGCCCTCTCCTCCCATTCAATGGGGTTCTCTTATGGCGGTAGGGGTGCTGCTGCAATTATATCCCATGCAGATGAAGCAGCGAAAGGACTTAATTGTAAAGGTTCAATTGTAAAATTTATCATGAATGTGTTAGATTAGATCTAAAGAAATATTCATGATTTATTTTGATTGAGTTATTTTCTGTTATGTAATTAGCAATAGGATTGCTGTTTATGAAATGTGTTGATCTGTTTGTGAAATGAGTCAACATATTTGGTGAACATAAAATAAAATCTTTCAAATTTAAAAATTATTTTTGAAAAGCCAAACCCTGACCCATTAGTCCAAATACTTAATTAAAAGAATTAAGTGTTGTCAAGTTGGTCTAGAATTGTGAATTAAGACCTAAGATAATTGTATAATCTTGTGGGTCAATGAGTTAGATGGATTAGATCTATAATTGGGTTAGACCTAAGGTTAGCTTAAAGAAATAGACTAAATTAGAGTAATTGGTCAAATCTAATCAAAAGTTGAATTAGATTAGGTCAAGGACACTCTAGACTCAACTCCAATAGTTGTAGTTGAATGGGTCCATGTCTTTAACTAGACCAAGATGGACTTAATTCATGGCTATAAGGTGGAACCTTATTTACTAAGTTGATCAAATTAAAACTAATGAACCGGTTGGTGTCTAAGGTAAGTTCGGCAGTTTGACCAGTGGTTCTTAAGTGGGAGCTACTCGCATTGATTCGATCTCTGACGAGTTAATGGCATATCCCCACCACTGAGCTCACTTACCTGGCCAACCTGGTGAGTTAGGTTTTGATTAGATCACTTGGTGATTAGGGCTCACTCATGTCATTAGGTAAATTAGTATGACTGATTTAGGTGCTCCTAATGTCGGCTTTAATTAAATCCTTTTTAATCTGACTTGGTGAAGTCAGTGGGAGGATTGAAATTGGTTGGTTAATTTCTTCTCTTCTATCCTTTCATAAAAAATCCTCAAAAATTATTTGGTCCCTAAAATGATTAAGTTATAGTGATAACTAAGTCATAGCCTCCCATTAAGTGAGTGATAATGAGTCCATTAGTTTAATAATCACTAGAGGCCCAAAGGCCTGTTGCTTATTGACTAATGGAATTATCATTCATAGTATGATAATTTGGTTGAGTCTTTCTGATGGTGGTCAGGTTGGCCGGCCAAAGTCGGGCTTGATCATTTATTGGTTCGATTCATCAAATCAAGTCATGTTAATGGTTGGACCTAACCAGATCTTTTCAGTGGAGGCCAAAGCCTACTGATTAGGTTCTGGGGCAAAATTTATTACTAGAAGTTGTTTAAAGAAACAACTGGTTATGAACCTACCCATAGATGCACATGGGTTGACCAACCAAAGTTGGGCTCGTGTGTGGTCTGTGTGGATACTAGTACCCAGTAAGAAATTAAAGTAATTCTTTGAATTGGAGGTTGAGGCTACCAGTTCGTAAAAATACTGGAGAAAACTTTAGACTAAAGTCCAAGTCTTTAATATTAATAATTTATATACTAATAGAGGTCTAATTTTTCTTTATGCAGATATGGTCACTACCCTATCGCTCCGATCATTATTAGATAATGACAAGCTCATGGGACCTAATTTTGATAGCTGGTATCGAAAATTAAAAATCATCCTTGAGCATGAGCAGATCCTTTATGTAGTAACGGATCCGGCACTTGAGGAGCCAACCCTGAACGCTAGAGGGACGGTCCGAGATACTTACCAGAAGTGGCTCAACGATCGCACCACCGTTTGTTGCATAATGCTGGCGGTAATGAATGATGAGTTCAGTCATAGATTCGAGAATGCCCAGCCGTAGGAGATGCTTCAAATGTTGAATGACTCCTTTAGCACGCCTGACGATGTTGAAAGGCACAAAACTAGTTGTGCCATTTTCAATACTCAGATGAGGGATGGGGCCTCAGTCACTGATCATATACTGTACATGATCGAAATGATTGAGCGCCTAAGTAAATTGGGCTTTCCCTTGCACGAGCAGCTCGGTAAGGATGCGATCCTTAATTCTTTGCCCAAGTCCTTCCTCCCCTTACTCATTTTTGGATGACAAAGTCTGTAGTGAATTACCATGGTTTGTTGGGGTTGCTGCAGAACTTTGAGAAGGACCACTAGCTCCATAAAGAGTCGGTGAATGTTGTGGGAGGGTCTTCTTCTGATCGTCGACCCTTTAAGAAAGGGAAGAAGAACAAGAAGAACAAGAACAAGAAGGTGCAGCCACATGCTGGGACGTCAGCACAGGGTCAGACCAAGAAGCGCAAGCCCAACTAGAGCCAGGCGGAGTGGTTCTTTTGCAAGAAGCAGGAGCACTGGAAGAGGAACTATCCTCTATACATTGCCTCCCTGGACACGAACAGGCCGAAGAAGAAGCAAGGTAATTATATGATAACACCTTGCAATTTTTTTATTTGTGATACTACTACCTGGGTATTGGATACCGGAAGCCCTTATCATATCTATAATTCGATGCAGGATCTTTAGATCAGTAGGAGATTTGATGAAGGTGAGAGGTTCCTGAACGTTGGAGATGGAAGCAAAGTTCCAGTTCTAGCTTTAGGAATCATGAACCTTGTAATTAATTCTCATAATATAATTCTGAGTGAATGTCACTATTGTCCAAGTTTTTTATTAAATATTATTTCTGTATGCCTTTTAGCCATGTACGATTATGAATTTTTAATAAAAAAAAATGTTTGCAATATCATTTTGAATGGTGTTACAATGTTTGTTGGACAACTAAATAATAGAATTTACTTACTATCACAGCCTGTTAATGTTGTTCAAACCTTCGGTAAATGCCCTAGAATAGATAATGTGTCAGAAGTCTACCTTTGGCACTGTAGGCTAGGTCATATCAATAAGAACCGGATAAACAGGTTGGCTCAAGAAGAAATTCTTGAAGTTGGTGATTGTGAATCACTTCCAACCTGTGAGTCCTATCTTCTTGGAAAGATGACCAAGTCACCTTTTACTAGAAAAGATGAGCGAGCCAGTGAACTCTTGGGTCTGGTACATTCTGATGTATGTGGACCCATAAGCTCAAGTGCAAGAGATGGATATTTTTACTTCATAACCTTCACAGACGACCTATCGAGGTATGGGTATGTCTACTTAATGAAGCATAAGTCAGAGTCGTTTGAAATATTCAAACTATTCCAAAATGACGTAGAAAAACAAACTGGGAAGTGTATTAAAACTCTTCGATCTGATCGAGGAGGTGATATCTTTCCAATGAGTTTCTGACATATCTTCGAGAGAATGGGATTCTCTCTCAGTGGACTCCTTCTGGAACACCACAGCATAATGGTGTGTCTGAAGGGAGAAATCGGATCTTGTTGGATATGATTCGATCCATGATGGGGTTTGCTGGTCTGCCAATCTCCCTCTAGGGATATACACTAGAATCAGCTTGTTACCTTCTAAATAGGGTTCCGAGTAAGTCTGTAACCAAAACATCTTATGAAATATGGATAGGACGTCAGTCAATACTCTCGCACCTTAGGGTTTGGAGGTGTCCGGTTTATGTTAAATGTTTAATTACGGACAAGCTTGGACCAAGGTCTGACAAGTGTTATTTCATAGGGTATCCAAAAGAGACCAAAGGGTATTATTTCTACCTAGCTGATGAGCAAAAGGTGTTTATCAGCCTTAAGGCAATCTTTTTAGAAAAGGAGTTCCTTGGTGAAGGGACGGTTGCCTCTAAGGTCGAACTTCAGGAAGTTCGGCAGGTGAAAAAACTGACACAAGTAGCTGAATCTGAACCAGATTTGGTTAGATCAGATCTGGAGCCCATTGTTCCTGCACCCTTAAGGCGATCTGGTAGAGTACCATGTCAACCAGATAGATACTATGATTTCTTGGTCCGAGACGGTGATCCTATCGAACTTGATGAAAATGATGAGGATCCGATCACCTACATGGATGCAATGCAGAGACCTGACTCTGAGAAATGGCCAGAGGCCAAGAAATCCAAAATGAAGTCCATGAAGGTCAATGATGTGTGGACATTGGTTGACCCACCCGAAGGTGTAAAACCAATAGGGTGTAAGTGGGTCTTCAAGAGGAAGAGGGGCGCAGACGGAAAGGTAGAGACTTATAAAGTCTGTTTGGTTGCCAAGGGATATCGTCAATGTTATGGTATAGACTATGACAAGATATTTTTTCTTGTGGCAATGCTCAAATCTATTCGGATTATGCTTGCGATAGCTGCCCATCTGGACTATGAAATCTGGCAGATGGATATAAAAACAGCTTTCCTAAACGGAGAGCTGGACAAAGAGGTGTATATGATACAACCTGAAGGGTTCACATCCACAGATGAGTCTAAGGTGTGCAGGCTACAGAGGTCCATTTATGGACTTAAGCAAGCATCCTAGAGTTGGAACATACGTTTTGATAGAACGATCAAAACGTATGGCTTCGTTAAGAATGGAGAAGAACCTTGGATTTATAAGTGGGCTAATGGTCCAGTAGTGATATTTCTTGTATTGTATGTGGATGACATTCTCTTAATCGAAAATGATGTCCCTGCATTACAAGGAATAAAGTTTGGCTGTCGTCACAGTTCTCCATGAAGGATCTGGGAGAAGCTTCCTACATCCTAGGGATGAGGATCTATAGGGATAGATCTACAAGGTTGCTTGGCTTATCCCAGTCCACGTACATTGATACTATACTGAAAAGGTTTAGCATGGAGAATTCCAAGAAAGGCTATCTACCGATAGGCCATGGAATTTCTTTCTCGAAGAGGGATTGTCCGACAACACCTCAAGAGAGTGTATGGGTAGAATTCCATATGCTTCGACAGTGGGATCTATCATATATGCCATGACATGTATACGACCAAATGTGGCATACTCACTAGGGGTAGTGAGTAGATACTAATCTGATCCAAGGGAGAATCACCGGAAGGTTGTTAAAACCATCCTGAAGTATTTAAAAAATATTAAGGACCAGTGACTTGTTTATGGTGAATCGGACTTGAGACTTGTAGGGTTTACAGACTCTAGTTTCCAGTCTGATCACGATAACAGCAAGAGTGTGTCGGGATTTATTTTTACCCTTAATGGTGGGGCTGTCTACTGGAAGAGTTCCAAGCAGCACACTGTGGCTGATTCAGTTTGCGAGGCAGAGTATGTCATTGCATCAGATGCTGCCAAAGAAGCGGTGTGACTGAGAAAATTCATCACCGAACTCGGAGTAGCACCCTCCTTTGTTGGTCCAGTTCTGCTCTACTGTGACAGCTCTGGAGCCATTGCTCAGGAGAAGGAACCGAAGGCACACCAGCGGACAAAGCATATTCTGTGCTGCTACCATCTCATCCGGGAAATCATGGATCGAGGTGATGTCGACCTTCAGAAGATCGACGGTAAGGAGAATCTGACCGACCCATTCACTAAAGCCATTGCGGTGAAGGAGTTCGATGACTTCAAGTCAAAGATGGGTATTAGATACTGCACCGATTGGCTTTAGGCTAAGTGAGAGGTTGTTGAGAATAGTGTCTCAAAGTCAATCATCAACCTGTTGATAATTGTGGTCATTCTTGTATTAGTATATAAATTATAAATAAATAAAAATTATTTTGATATTTTTCATTACAAATTGTTTCATCTTCTAATGAACTCCTATGTTGTGGTGAAGTCCTTAGGACTATTTAGACTCGACAAAGGAGGATTTGTCATTTAGTCCTTAAACATGTTCGCGATCAAATGATACGTTGTTACCAAGGACAACAATGTTTATCAAGCATAGGTCGTTGTGTGCCATATGGGTTGGTTGTCCTCTTAACCAAGGAGTGTGGAGACACTGGTATGGCATACAGGTGAGATGTAAGGGTCATCTGCACTGAACGTGACCGACTCTAGAGCTATTTCTACTGTCAAGATTTGTTCCGATGGAATATGGGTATAACTGTCCCTCTGACCTGAGACTGCCACGGTGACTTGCGAGCAACTCACTATACTTAGGCACTGGACTATCTGAATTTCTAATTCAGTGACGGAAAGCTGCTGGGTGTAGTCAAGTACTTGACTTATCGGTGCATATGTCAAGATAGGATTGACCACTTCAATTCAGGAGCTATGTACAGTTGTGTTTTAATTTAGCAAAATCTTGGCCAGGGTAGTCCTAGTGAAGAGTCACAGGACTGTTTGAATTGAGCATGATTCGGATGATCTAATCAGGGTTGACAGTTTAACCTTAAGTCGTCCTATACACAGGGCTCAAAAGGGATGAATTATACAGTAACCATATTCATGTAGGTTCTGAGTGTTGCGATTATGACTATTCGACCTATCTGGATATCGGATACCATTGCTAGATGGACACTTCGATTAGTACAGGAATTGGTTCCTGTGCTACCGGCTTAGGTTCGAACCTGTGGGGTCACACACATTAGAGGTTCCTATCTGATCTGATGGCTGGTGAAGAGTCCTAATGCTCGTGGACTATGAGTCCTATATATCTAAAACTCTGTGATCAAGAATCAAGATTCTCTGATCATGAGTACCACACATTTTGGGTACCGAAGTCAAGAGTCCCATTGGTTTGGGACTTCTTGATCAAGATTTCATAACGATGGATTTTGATGCCCGATTGTCCATCGAATTTGGACTCAGTATTTATGAGAGGTTTAATTAGTGACTTGATCACTAATTAATTCAATTTAATTGAGTAATTATTTTTGGATCAAGTCTAATTGAATTGGATTCAGTTGGGTTTGACTCGATTAGGTTAAGTGTTGACCTAATCATCGAAGTGGTTTGGTCCCTGATTTGATCAGGGGTTGGGCTTAGTTAATTTTTGATTTGATTTAGATTTTATTGAGCCTAATTAAGCCTAATTTAGTTGGGTTTAACTTAGTCTAATTGTGCCTAACCTATTTTGATTAGGTTGGCTCAATTAGGTTGAAACCACTTTGACCTTTTCTCCCTGCGCCACCTCACTTCTCTACGTCCATTTGAATTCATGAGAAACAACTTCTCATAAATTTTCTCCCACACAGAAGCCTTCCCATGCCCTCTCTTGTGCACCATTTATCTGGATAAAAATGGTTGGTTGGCCATTCAAATTCAAATGAAGTTTGAATTTGAATAGGGCAACCAACTCCATGAGCCAACTTGCCTTATCCATCTTGTGCGCCACTTATTATACACGAGAAAGAGTTTCTGGTGTAAACTCTCCATGCACAAGAGAGCCCACACCCTTCTCTTCTCACACCAAGAGTGGATAAGGATGGGTTGTTTTGTATTTGAATTCAAATTGGATTTAAATTCAAATGAGCAACCACTTATCTTTATCCTCTCATGCGGATAAGACACATCTTGCACTATTTTAAAAGAGAAGAGAAAGTGGAGCGTGCATAGAATTTTTTTTCTGAGAGAGAATAGTGGGCGTGAGGAAGCCTTGTGCATGAGTTTGAAGTTCAAAAACTTTCAAGAGAAAAGAAAAGGAAAGAAACAAAAAGTAGGCGCAGGATTTTCAGAGAGTACCCTAGGGTTTCAGCCTGGGGTTCGAGAAGTGAGTAAGTGAGCTACGAGTATCAAGAGCCCACCAAACTTTGGAGAGAGCTTCATCAACCTCTCAAGCACGTCTGCTGATGATCCAAAGCATCTAAAGAGTCGGCAGATCAAGATCGAAGGAGTTCGATCAACATCGGCCATCAAAAGGGTTCAGCCACGAACTAGCATTCGTGAGGAGCCGATCAGATTGGGAGCTTCATGTGGATGATCCACAAAGGCCAGACACACTGTGTGGCTATGTTGCGATGATCAGACCCTCTCGATGGTTATCAGATTGCGGTGATCGACTACCCGCATAAAGATAATATGTTCTGAATACATAACAGTAAAATATTTACTATAAAAGTTTGAATTTTAAATTTAAATGCATGCTATGTATATATCATATTTAGATTCTTATGTAGGGTTTATACATATTAATTAATTAGATTAATTAATAATTTTTACAGTAAAATAGTAATTTTGAAAAGTTTTAAAATTATTATTTTACCCCTGCACTAAAATTCACTTCAAGGGGTCACATACAAAAGAAGCATGATCTAATCAATAGCTTGGATCATATTCGAATTATCAATCAGATTGATAGTTTGAATTTTAGAAACTGCTAATTTGTAAGCGTTATAATTTTGACAGCCGCTAAATGTTAGCACAGGAACTTAATTGTAAATATTTTAATTTTTTTAGATTGATTAAATTATGAATTAAATTTTAATTAATTTAAATCAGATTTAATTTAATTTAATTTAATTTAATATTAATTAAATTCAATTATCCAAATCAGATTTGGATTTCAAGTTTGATTGGATCAAGCTTGATAATCTTTTCGAATTTGATTTGATTCGGACTCGATTTGAATCCGATTAAGGCCCAACATGAATCAAAAAAATCTTAACTTAGAGAACCCAAGTCCTCTAAAACTCTCTTTCCAAAAATCATGCCAAAAAGGAAAGAGGGGCATTATTTTTCTCATCCTTATTTTTTTACGCGCATGAAAGGGGAGGGGGCGCCAACCACCTTATCTGGGTTTCTTTTTCTTTTAGATTTTTTTTTATTTGAATTTGATTCAAAATAAGATAAAACCTCATTTGATTGGGTATATAAGAAATTATTTTTATGTGATAAAAATTAAGAGAAAGTGAGACGTGCACTTATTATGAGAAAGATTTCTTTCTTAACAACACAACCTTATCTCAACGCCTATCTATCCATTGATCTGGATTTGAACGTCTATGATTTAAAGAGATTAGATCTCTTGGGTGTTAAGAAAGATTTGGGTGTGAGATATGTGGGGTTGGTGCAACAAGAGAGATGGCGTGCGTGAGATAGGAGAGGGTCTTCTTTCTTACCACATCTCTTCTTCCCAACGCCTCTTCCTCCCTTATCCATTTCATCCAATGCCTAGATCTAATGGTGATTAGATCTAAGAAGAGAAAAGAGAGAAGAAGAGAAGAAGAAAGATTCTTCTTCTCTTCATGATGATCTGGTTCAGATCCCATCAGATCTGCGTGAAAGAGTTTGCACAGCGATCTCCTTCTTCAAGATCTGAAAGAAGAGATCTAGATCCAAAGTTGAGAAGCAAGATCTACAAGGTGTTAGCACACTAGTGATCTCAGTGCTCCGATTAGGCATCTCCATATAGATACCAACAGAGGTCGGGTGTGTGCACGGCTACGATTAGAACCCCGAACATTCGCAGATCCAAAGTTATGGAGGTCTGATCTTCGATTTATTTTTCTAATGATTGTTTTTTTTCAGATTTTAAATCATGATTACATGTTCATATCAAGATCCTTGCTATAATTTTTAGATCAGATATGGTACATAAATAAATTAAAAATATTTTAATTTATTTATTTTCACTGATAGATATTTAGAAAATTTTTAAACTTTCCATACGAAATCATAGCGGTTTTCTAATAGTATGGAACAACATTTTTCTATCTTGGATTATAAATTTAAAGTACTGAAAAATGAAGGCTATGTTATTCAACCATTTCAAAGAGCGAAAGCCCTCTGGAGGTTCATACTAAAAATATGGTTTGAACTTTTTCAAAAAATATGTGTTGAAAATTATACTATACTTGTCTGTGAGGATCCGCTATTGAGATTAAAGAATGAATATAACAGTCATTATATGACTAAAGCAATAAAACAAACAACTGCTTTGTCTTTGTATCCTAATCTCAGTAGTGCCAGGCATACTATATGTGGCAAACATGATAGCAGTCAAATGATGCAAAAGATGGCCATGGGCATTGCACATAGAGTTGAATATGATAATGTTGTTATAAAACCATGGTGCACTAAGAATAGAAAAGAAGATTAAATAATATCTAATTGTTGTATTTAAACTCATAGTATATTGTGTAATTGCTTAGTTGTTCATATTGTTGGATTTCAGGGTTTGACACATGCATATGTGTTTCAAAACTTAATTTTCTAAACACCATAATGGAGAATAATATTAAAATAATTTTAATCTAAATTTTACATGCATAAAAATATAAAACCACATGGATCTATTTCATATGCTGAAATTGATATATGCTGAAATTTAGTTTGTGATCAAATCACATATCTGTTTCACAATATCTTTCTTCAAATCTGGATCTGAAAGAGATGAGGTTCTTTGTTAGCCACATAAGTGTCACCTCAATGAGTATCGACTCGGGATCAGCCTAGAACAGTCCTCTATAATCTGAATTTTGAATCTCCAAAATTCAGCCTGCTGAATCTGAACGAAGTCTGGATTGCGATCAACACTTGATCTTTCTCCTTGATCTTCTTCTTCTCCTCTTTTCTAGAGTTTTTTCTTGCTATGTGCTACTACCAAATGCTAGAAACCAGCAATGAAGAGGCACCCAAACTCCTTTGGGAATGGAACTCCTTGGGACGTGCATCCCAAGGAAGTGGTGTATAGAACACCCAAGAGGAGAGAAAGAGAGAGGAAGAGAGGGTGTGGGGAGAGCCTTTGGGTGTGATGGATTGCTGGTTTTGATTCTCTAGAAATCTTAGGGGAGGTCTCTTTAAATAGGCATAAAGATTGATTCCTATTCAATCTCATAATACAAGTCCTACTTGCATTAAGATTTTTATTAACTTAAGTTATCCAATTTACATTAGGAAGCCCATTAGGTGCCAACAATTGGAGCCCTTGTACCCATAATTAGATACCCCAAAATATACCCAAGAGATGTTTCATATGAAAATAAAAGGCCCTCTAATCAATGGACCATCCAAATTGATCAAATCAAGGTGGCGCCCCATAATAACTATCAAGGAGATTCATAAGAAACTTGCACCCTTAATTTATGTGATCCATAACCTTAGACACCCAATAATTGAAGTCTCATAAATTTTATTCATATAGGTTATTAGTAAAAAATTAATTTAGAATTAACTTATCAAATAAGTAATCCCAACAGAAAGAGAAATTAGATCCAACCATGTGCTAGCAAAGTTACCATGAATCTAATGGATTTCTTTAAACCCAATTGACACTTCATAAGCTCAATTACTTATTTCAGATCTAATTTCTTTGTTGTATGATCTCATAGGTTCAATTCTATCTAGTAGTGAGACATACAATGATCTCTATCATCGTATCATTAAAACTCTTTTCAATGAATCGAAATAATTTCACTCTAACTCAACAAAAATTATCGATCCAAAACAACCCCAGTGAGCTCTCACAATCCACTAGTGACACCTATCAGTATGTAGTGCCAACCCAATAGAATTGAAATGAACCTCCAGGTGTAGTTAATATATGATTCAGTCCCTCTATCGTGAGTCCCGACTAGATTGCAGGTCATGGATAAATCGTCAAACCCCAACATCAATCATATGATAGATTCAATCAGCTTAAGTCCATATGTGATTTTATGAAAATTTTTTTTCATCAATCACACTGCTATGACCATAGACTTAAGGCCTCAGCTTCTTAAATTTCATAGAACTACTCTCTTTTGCTAGGATCGATAAATCCCATCTTGATGCACACCCCACTCCTACAGTGGATCAATTATCGCCAACATCCACTACAAGGACTCATTGAGACCATGTTGATGTGTCAGTCAAACTCCAGCAGCCTCACTGCGAGCAGTAGTGTCATCTTAGGTCAAAAGATCAGTCATACAACTGCAGTATCGAGAAAGTCACTAACGAGTGAGCAGACATCTATGTGACTTCTCATGTTGGTCACGCTCAGTGCTAGTTGTTCTCTAATAACCACCTGCACTCTCGCTCCAGTATCTCTACACTGCAGACTCGAGATCCATTTATTCGAAGGAAGCAATCCATGCACTGGTCTATCCGGATCAATCACCATCCCCATGATGAACCTATGATCAGGAGCAATTTAGGAATCAACCATCAATGACATATGCCTCAAATTCTCAACTCTTTGAAAATATGTGTCATCATCTTATTAATCTCTTGGATGATTCATGGATACATAGACATTAATGATAATATAACTACCTAATAAGTATAAAATCATATCCTAGAAATATAAAATATGTCAGTCAAGATTGGCTTATAGGGCATACATCCAATAATCTCCCACTTGCACTAAAGTCAATCTGCCATGTACCAAGTCCTATCTTCATAAGATAGGCTATAGTCTTAGGCTAGCCAAGTGACTTACCAATGGATCATCCACATTACATGTAGAGTTTGCTCTCTGCACCTTTATATATTTCTACTCGAGGTAGTCGCGTGTTCTACTGTTCTATGTGCTTGGATATCTGGTGAGACCTAGGCTCCTTAGCAAGAGCTATGGTGCCATTATCTTTGCAGTATAATGTCACAGTAACTGATGGTATAACAACTAATTCTGCAACTAACATTACAATCAGAATACATCCTACACATCTACAGTGTACTCAACTTTCATTGATCGATTATTTGAAATTCTTTCAAGCTATCGACATAGAAATACATCCATGATGTGGACATTCTACCATCAACATCAGACATAAAGTCTGAATTGGTGTATCCTCCCACTCTTAGCTTTGATCCTTCTCTGAACATATTCTCAGTTCTTTTTAAGAGCTTAAGGATGTTTTCACAGCAATCCAGCGCTCACAGTCTGGATACAACTAATATCTACTTGTGACAATCATGGTATAATCAATTCAAATACTTTATGACATACAATTATATTCGAGAGGACAGTAGACCCCTCTCCGAGATTTCTATGCTAAATACTTTCAGCATCCGATCTCTGTACTTTATCTATGAAAACACAAGCATCCAATTGCATCTATCTCTATAGATCTTTAGGATGCTCACTTTATGTCTTTCATGGAGAAATCTATATTCAACCATATTTTAATCAATGTCAGTATTGGACACTCCCACTGACTCTTTTGAAACTCATAATTTCTCATATCTGATCAAATAATTTGATCATATCATTGAAATGAATGTTCCAACTCCAAGGATATTGTGGTCTTTGTGATCACCTATCACAAGAAGTGATATCTATAGGCTATTTTGTATAGAAATTTTTAAAAGATCTCTACTCAGGAAAGCTATTTCACATCCTTTCTTGGAGTCAATGTCTTACATCGCCTCATTGTAGGTTCTGGGATCATCTCTATGTTTTCTATCTCCCATAAGAAATAATTTTCTCTACATCCTCTCTTAAGCATACTCAAGTATCTTTCGAGAGGATTGGAGATCCTACTATGTGTACGAGGTGGAGGAGGAATACACGTCTACTGGCTCATGATTAATATGTTCTTAAGGTCCCAAGGCTCTCTGCTCTTCAGAGATACTCTCTTAGAGCTTAACTTTCCTCCCATTACTTTATCTTGATTAAACAGTTTTTCAAGAAGATAGCATTGAGTCACAATCACATTGTAATCCCATCGAAAAGTAATATCCCAAACTCTTTTAGAAAGAATTTTATAGACCTATCCTCTAACATATCAACTTGCTATCCTAGACACAGGCTGGATATTCTTAAATCTCAAAATAATCAAGATTCAGTTCTCACCATATCATATCTTATATGATGTGGTAGGAACAGATTTAGAGAGAACCTAATTTTATAGAAATAAAGTATGTCCCTAAAGAAATATAAATAAATCAGTGAATTTCATTATGGATCAGATCATATCTCATATAGTCTCATGACTCTTCTTATCTCATTGAGCTGAGATTTACTAAAAGGGATCCAATATGAAACAATGCCATTTTATGAGATAATCAAAAAATTTCTTTCAATGGTATTGCATCCTCAATCCGATCGAAGTACCTTCCAAAATTTTTTGATTTATTTCTCTACTTACATCTGAATTCTTTGAACCTTTCAAAAATTTCAGATTTGTATCTCATATACAAAATAGAGACAACTCTTTGGTTAGCACATCACATGGGCTACACACATCAAATGTGTATAAGGATAAGTATCTCAGTGATCTTTTTTCTCTTGTCTCACAACATTAGCTTGGTCATATTTTTTCAAAGAGATAATGCACAAAGTAGATTTGACTCAACAGTCAATGAGCCCAAGCCCATATTTTTTCAGTTTGTTAATCATTTCTTCTCCAATATGATTTAGCTATAGGTTCCATATATACTTTAAATTTTATCTCAATTTTGGATCTCTCAGATCCAATGGCATTCATTGATTGCTCAATTAAGTTCACATATGTATCAACATGCAAATGATAGAGACTGTCTCTAAGAACTAAATCCAAATGATAATCACAAAGGATAGATACCCATGGCCGCAGCAGCAACTATTGCCCTATAGCTAATTCAAAGGTTACTTCCTCAGCCCTCTACCTTTCCATCGACTCTACACTAGAGTCTGTAGCTCAACTAGGAGAAGAAAAAATTGTAAGGACAGTATTGAGTAATTTCGACATACCTACTCTAGGTGTGTCTTTATTTCTTTAGGCTCCCAGGTATTTATCTCTGAACTTTTTCAAGGTTTCTTTGTTATTAACACTTTGACCAATTCAGATAAAGTGCTATGATGATCTTTCATATGGTAGTTTACCATAAACTATCCATATAAACTAATCAGGGATCGTAGGATCAAATCTATAAGTAATTTCTTATGCATGGTCATGTCTAGCCTTTTAAGCTCTTTAATATCCTCGATCATTATCAAATAATGATTATAGACTGACTGCCTATCATGTATCACATGTGCTATGCAACTCTGATCACCTCACAACAGTTGTAGATAAATCAATATGTCATTGACAATGTACATGTACTCATGCATAGCACCTATCTTTATTGTCATTGTCCATCCACTCGTCAAGTATAGCTCATTGACTATGGGTTGGATGGATTGTTAACATTAGAATAACTTGGTAGAGAACATTGCTTAATTTTTTAAAATTAAGAATAATTCTTAAGTTTGTAAGCCAGTCTATGTACTCGATTTAGGTTAATCGGTTGATATCTAGAATTCAAGTTAGAGGGTTGGAAGCTGACACAATGAACAGCAGAGAGCAAAGATTCTAATTAGGTATTTGTATTTATTTTATAATTTTACTCTAAAAATTTTTAGATACAAAAAGAGACTCTCACTATTTTATCAGAACTCCCACACTCTCTGGATGGAGAAATAAAATTTCTAATGCAACAATTAGATTTTTAGTGGGTGCTGTGGTCCCACCGATGCCGTATACCTCATCTAATAGTTATTGATAATATGAATAAACATCGATGTATGGATAACTCTTTATCCAGATGCTTCTCTAAGCATATTACAGCCACTTGATCTCTAAGTCATGTAGGCTCACCTAACGATTATTATCCGTACTTTTTAGTTAAGTCAGACCCACCATTCACAAGCAAGTGTAAAGCTGTCATTGGATCCCTCACCTAACAATTATTGGGCCCAACCCCATCTTTACCCCACAGCAACTGTTTGTTAATAGAGTGGTTGCATGTTCCCGATGCAACTGAACCACCGTGACTAGCCAAGAACAATCAACATCGGTAGCACGCCCGCACACCTACAATGGTGAAAGATCTTGAATTTAATATTTTATGGAGAGATTTAGGTTTAAGTCTTATCTAATCAGTCATCACATGACTGATGTAATTGGTATGGGCTAAATCAAACCATCAAGCAACCATATTTGTGACTCAATCTTTCAAATTGATCAGGTAAGTAGAGATTAATGGGGGTCCCTCCGTTACTTTCTTTAGACACCAATAAATTGGTCAGATAAGTGAATGAAACTAATTAAATAATCATCTTTCAATTACTTGCCTTAGACATCAATTGGATAATTGATCAAAATTGGTTAGCTCAAGTGAATCGGGCTCAAATTAACAAGTCAAATTAGGTCCTTAGGTTAATCGATTCTACATATGGAACTCAATCGATTTGATCAATAACAATTGTATGATCATTAACTTAATTGATCTAACTCAATTCAATATTTGACTCGGTTTAACTAATTACTTAATCAAATTAGACCCATATGTCTTAAATCAAAAATCTTAGATGTAATCCTATTACATGATCTAATTTTTGATTTTTTCATGATCAAAACCCTCATACACAAATTTTAGATTCTAAAATCATATTTCAGATCTAAATACTTTGCATAAAAGTAAGTATTAAAATATAAAAATAATTTTCAAGTTCTAATATACAAACATATATCACATATATATATATATATATGAATCAGATCTTAAATAAAATTTTAAGATCTAAACATGATATCATATATCTCATATACTAATCATAGATTAGATTAAAGCTAAATTTATGATCTAAATATGAAATCATATATCATATATATGAATCAAAATTCAGATTGTTGGTGCAAAAATCCATCTGCGTCGGAGAAGCTGGAGTCGAGGGAGTCGCGGTCGCCGTCGGGGCCTGCAAAGGAAGTCTAAACCGGAGTTGGGGGTGCTCCGGCAAGACCCTCCGACGCTCAAGTCAGTTCTCTACCTCAACAAGAATGGAGTGCTCGAACAAAAATTTTAGCAGAGTTTTGGGATAGAAATTAGAGCTTAGAGAATAACGTATCTGGGGCCCCCTTTTTATAGGCCGAGGGAGCAACGGATTGATAGCGACGTTTGTAACCGCCTAGTAGTGGGCCGTTTGGGGCCAGGAAGAGTTTATTATGAAGAGTAATGGGGGGAGTCATGGCTGTCACCATGGCTCGCCACGTGGAGTCTGTTGCGGAGAGTGGAGCGACGTCCATTGTCGTGACTCGTCAGGGAGTGGTGGAGCCGTGCAGAATCCATCGCAGGAGGTGGAGCAAAATCATGGCCATTTCTACAGCCTACCGCATGGAGCCTGTTATGGGGAGTGGTGGAGCCGTGCAGAATCCATCGCAGGAGGTGGAGCAGAGTCGTGGCCCTTACTGTAGCCTGTCAGGGAGTTCAGGCCTGTCGGTCCAAGCTCGGTTGAAGCACCTGATGGAGAGAGGCGGCTATCCATCTGAAAAGAGCCCGGATGTTGCTGGCGGGCCATCTACCATTGGGTGCCTTGAGTGTTAGTACTATAGGCGAGGGCCATTTGCTGTAGGAGCCCAGTCAGAGGCTTTCTGTAGATGAAGTTCGATTTTTGTAGGAGTCCGGACGAAGGCTTCCTGCAGTCGGAGTCGGGGATGAAGTCTGGCTCCCGTAGGAGTCCGGATGAAGTTTCCTGTAGTCGAGGTCGGGGATAAAGCCCTGCTCCCGTAGGAGTCCGGACGAAGTCTTCCTGCAGTCGAAGTCGGGGATGAAGTCCGGCTCCCGTAGGAGTCCGGATGAAGTCCGACTCCCGTAGGAGTCTGGACGAAGTCTTCCTGCAGTCAGAGTCGGGAATGAAGCCCAGCTCCCGTAGGAGTACGGACGAAGTCTTCCTGCAGTCGGAGTCGGGGATGAAGTCCGACTCCCGTAGGAGTCCGGATGAAGTCTTCCTACAGTCAGAGTTGGGGATGAAGTCCGGCTCCCATAGGAGTCCGAACGAAGTCTTCCTGCAGTCGGAGTCGGGGATGAAGTCCGGCTCTCGTAGGAGTCCGGACGAAGTCTTCCTGTAGTCGAAGTCGGGGATGAAGTCCGGCTCCCGTAGGAGTCCGGATGAAGTCTTCGTGCAGTCAGAGTCAGGGACAAAGTCTGACTCTTGTAGGAGTCCGGATGATGTCTTCCTGCAATCGGAGTTGGGGATGAAGTCCGGCTCCCGTAGGAGTCTGGACGAAGTCTTCCTGCAGTCAGAGTCAGGGATGAAGTCTGGCTTCCGTAGGAGTCCGGATGGAGTCTTCCCGCAGTCGGAGTCAGGAATGAAGCCTGGCTCCCGTAAGAGTCCGGACGAAGTCTTTCTGCAGTCAGAGTCAGGGATGAAGTCTGGCTCCCGTAGGAGTCTGGACGAAGTCTTCCTGTAGCCGAAGTCGAGGATGAAGTCCGGCCCCCGTAGGAGTCCGGACGAAGTCTTCCTGTAGTCGAAATCGGGGATGAAGTCTGGCTCCCGTAGGAGTCCGGATGAAGTCTTCCTGTAGTCGAAGTCGAGGATGAAGTCCGGCTCCTGTAGGAGACCAGATGAAGTCTTCCTGCAGTCGGAGTCGGGGATGAAGTCTGGCTCCCGTAGGAGTTCGGACGAAGTCTTCCTGTAGTCAAAGTCGGGGATGAAGTCCGACTCCCATAGGAGTCCGGACGAAGTCTTCCTGCAGTCGGAGTCGGGACGAAGTCTGGCTCCCGTAGGAGTCCGGACGAAGTCTTCCTATAGTCGAAGTCGGGGATGAAGTCCGACTCCCGTAGGAGTCCGGACGAAGTCTTCCTGCAGTCGGAGTCGGGGATGAAGTCCGGCTCCCGTAGGAGTCCGGATGAAGTCTTCCTACAGTCGGAGTCGGGGATGAAGTCTGGCTCCCGTAGGAGTCCGAACGGAGTCTTCCTGTAGTCGAAGTCAGGGATGAAGTCCGGCTCCCGTAGGAGTCTGGACGAAGTCTTCCTGCAGTCGGAGTCGGAGATGAAGCTCGACTCCCGTAGGAGTCCGGACGAAGTCTTCCTGTAGTCGGAGTCGAGGATGAAGTCCGGCTCCCGTAGGAGTCCGGACGAAGTCTTCCTACAGTCAGAGTTGGGGATGAAGTCCGGCTCCCGTAGGAGTCCGGACGAAGTCTTCCTATAGTCAGTGTCGGGGATGAAGTCCGGCTCCCATAGGAGTCCGGATGAAGTCTTCCTGCAGTCGGAGTCGGGACGAAGTCTGGCTCCCGTAGGAGTTCGGATGAAGTCTTCCTGTAGTCAAAGTCGGGGATGAAGTCTGGCTCCCGTAGGAGTCCGGACGAAGTCTTCCTGCAGTCAGAGTCGGGGATGAAGTCTGGCTCCTGTAGGAGTCTGGATGAAGTCTTCTTGCAGTCAGAGTCGGGGATGAAGTCTGGCTCCCGTAGGAGTCCGGACGGAGTCTTCCTGTAGTCGAAGTCGGAGACAAAGTCTGGCTCCCGTAGGAGTCCGGACGAAGTCTTCCTGCAGTCGGAGTCGGGGACGAAGCTTGGCTCCCGTAGGAGTCCGGACGAAGTCTTCCTGCAGTCAGAGTCGGGGATGAAGTCCGACTCCCGTAGGAGTCCGGACGAAGTCTTCCTGCAGTCGGAGTCGGGGATGAAGTCCGGCTCCCGTCGGAGTCCGGACGAAGTCTTCCCACAGTTGGAGTCGGGGACGGAGTCCGGCTCCTGTAGGAGTCCGTCCGTCGTGAAGAATCTGGTCGATGCTGGAGGGGGTTTATCCATCGGCAGAACTTGGGAATGCTGCTGAGGCTCGATCACCAGAGAGATGTCACCGAAGGTGGGATGCCGGTAGAATCCCTGAGTGGTCACTCCTGACACAAACTTCGGCTGGGGGGGATTTTATATCCAACACCAGTCCCCCTACTTCCGAGTTCGAGTTTCGAATGAAGGAAGTACAAAAAAATTTTCACAGCCGAAGTCATTTCCTTGAATTCTGCACACGACCGCCCTCAAAAATCTTGGCATTCAATGCTCGCGTGCTGGAGTCTTTTTCCAATTAGGATGATCCGAAGAGTCCTTTTGGAATTCCCCCCGGAGCATAGTTCTAAGCGCCACACCATAATGGTTCTGCTAGCAGCTAGCCCTACGCCACGGTGAGTGGGACACGTGGCAGGCGCAGGTGGACTTAGGGATATCCGCCACCATAACTGCGCCCGACCCCATCACTTATTTAAGCCCCCTCCTTCCCTCCAGGGGCTTCACTTCGCCTGAGAGTTGACACCTTTCTTCTACCTGAGAGTTTAGTCACTCCATCGGTGCCCTTTTCGACTCTAAGCACTCTTCGCACCAGTCTTCGCCATCTCCACCGGCTCCCTGCCGCCTTCAGTCTTCCGAGCCCCTTCGAGGGGTTCTCCCACCGGGGCTTCTACCCCGGAGGCCAACCTCGAGAGGATGCCACGGATCAAGAGGAGTAGGAGGGGGAAAACAGTGGCCTGCGAATTCTCCAACTGTCGAACTGTCACTGAGGGTTCCCACTGCCTCAAAGGGGGCTCGAGGAAGAATTTCTTCAACAACAGGGATTTAATAACGGAAGAAACCGGTGAGCGCGTTTTGCCCGAGAATTTTGGAGTAGTTGAATGGGGTGACACCGGTCAAGGGGGCAGAGTTGTTGTCACAAGCGGTGGTGGGTTTCTTGATGTCGTCAGGGCCGAGGGACCAGAAGCGATCGACGCTGACGGTGGGGCAGTAGAACTTGTTTGCCGGGATGGTGGAAGTAGCGCATGCCGACCTTACCGAAGTACCTAGGATGGTGGTTGTCGTGGAGTACACGGTGGTGGTGCATGCCTCCGGCACCATCGCGACCTCTGGGGTACTTTCGGTTCTTCCCGATGCAGGTCGTCGTCGCTGCTGCCGTCGCCATCGCTGCCCCTTGAATTCTATCCCCCCTTTTTCCCCCTAGGGTTGGGGTTTCGGCGATGGAGCGGAATGAGGTGGGGGGTGAGAGCCGAGGGATTTATCACACGCACTGGAAAATGCTATCGAGAAGGATGGAATCGGAAGGAGAAGTCGAAAGCTTGAAGGTCTTGTAACGTAATCTTGTTAATCGAGAATGAGAAGAAAATTTTGTTACCATGTCTGCACTTTGCGTCAAATCGTCGCCTGTCGAGCTTCTTTCATTTGCTATTGTTATTGTTGTATTCCCCTCCTCTTTCTCTTTTCTTCTTCAGCCTTAAGGCCTCTGTAATGCATATTTAGTAAATAACATGAGAAGGAGATTTTTCGCTACCTCTTTTACTCACGTGTTGAATTGTCGTTTGCCGATCTTCCTTCGGCTTTTGCCTTGCTCGATATCGATGCCATTCGGAGGTACCCGATCACCGTCGCATTGACCCGTCTCTCTATCTATGGCCGCTGATTTGTCCAGGACCGCTCGAGTTTGATGCCTCCTTTCAGAGTTCGAGCCCAGAGGTCTAAGCTTCTCGTCGCCTCGAGGAAGCCATCTTATCCTTGGCCCGTGTCGAGAGCCCTTTTGGAGGTCGGGGATTTTGGTGAGAACCCCCATCCTCGCCGAGATGAGGTTCCCTGTATTTTTAATGTAAATTATTTTTTAGTTGTCACTGATGTAGTTCGTCGCTTTCCTTTTTAACCCCTCCCCCTTTCTCTTTTTTTTTCTTTTCTCGAGTGAGGGTTTTCCCCTGCTCTTAGTGGGGTCATGGGAGCGCGGAGGGGTTGCTGGGAAGGTTTCTTTTTTCCCCATCCGGTCTTGAATGACTAGACCTTAATTGGTGTCAGGACGAGGTTCTTCTCCTATTTCTGACGTAATCAGTTTCAGCTCTGGTTAGGACGAGGTTCTCCTCTTGTCTCTAACAGGGCTATGGAGGCACATATGGATGTTGCAGGGCCTCTCCCTCCATCCGGTCTAAGTGTAACTGAGCCTTCTACTTTGATCAAGTGAGGGTGAGGTTCTCCTCCTGTCCCTAACGTGGCTATGGGGGCACATATGGGCGTTGTAGGGCCTCTCCCCCCATCCGATCTAAATATAACCGGGCCTTCGACTTTGCTCATGTTAGGACGAGGTTCTCCTCCTGTTCCTAGCATGGCTGTGGGGGTACATATGGGCGTTGCAGGGCCTCTCCCTCCATCCGGTCTAAATGTAACTGGACCTTCGACTTTGCTCAGGTTAGGATGAGGTTCTCCTCCTGTTCCTAACATGGCTGTGGGGGCACATATGGGCGTTGCAGGGCCTCTCCCCCCATCCGGTCTAAATGTAACCGGACCTTTGACTTTGCTCATGTTAGGATGAGGTTCTCCTCTTGTTCCTAACATGGCTGTGGGGGCACATATGGGCGTTGCAGGGCCTCTCCCCCCATCCGGTCTAAATGTAATCGGACCTTCGACTTTGTCGAGGCGAAGTTCTCCTTCTGCTCCCGACATGGTTTGTTTCGATTGTCCTGTTGATATAGGCTCGTCCCAAGAGAGAAGATATGTAGATATAAGACTTTTATTTAAAATAAAGTTATCGGTAATACATTCGTAAATTTTTTGTGCTCCATGGTCGCGGGAGGTCTGCTCCTCAGAGCTCCTTGAGGTAATAAGTTTCGAGCCGGACTACTTCCTTGACTTCGTATGGGCCTTCCCAATTTGGGGCGAGCTTCCCTCGATCCTGAGGTTGCGAGACAGCGGCTCGTCGAAGTACTAGGTCTCCTACTCTAAAGACTTTATTTTTGACCCGAGAATTGTAATAGCGGGCGACTTTCTGTCTGTAGGCTGCCATCCGAATTTGAGCTACCTCCCGCTTTTCTTCCAGCAAGTCGAGATTGGCTTTAAGACCTTGCAAATTATGATGTTCGTTGAATGCCATGACTCGTGCCGATGGGAGCTTGAGCTCAATTGGGATAACAGCCTCCCTGCCAAAGGCTAGAGCGAAGGGGGTCTCCCCCGTGGGCAGTCTTTGGGTAGTTCGGTACACCCACAACACATGGTAAAGTTCATCTGCCCAAGTTTCCTTCGCCTTTTCGAGCCTTGTCTTGATCCCTTGCAGCAGAGTTTTGTTGGTCACTTCGGCTTCATCATTCGCCTGAGGATGGGCTACCGATGTGAAGTTGTGGGAGATGTTTAGGTCTTCACAAAATTCGGTGAATCTCGCTCCAGCAAATTGCCACCCGTTATCAGTAATTAGGGTTCTCGACAGGCCGAACCTGCAAACGATTAACTTCCAAACGAAGTCTTGCACTTTAGCTTCCGTGATTTTCGCCAGCGGTTCGGCTTCGACCCACTTGGTGAAATAGTCAATTGCTACCAGAAGGAACTTCCTCTACCCCGACGCCATGGAAAAGGGTCCAAGGATATCCATTCCCCATTGCGCAAATGGCCATGGGGCACTCAAGGGTGTAAGCTCGACGGCGAGCTGTCTCTGGATGTTGGCATACCTCTGACATCGGTCATACTTTCTGACGTATTCAATAGAGTCACGGTACATTATCGGCCAGTAATACCCTTGGCGGAGCAACTTGTGGGATAAGGATCTAGCCCCCAGATAGCTTCTGCAGATTTCCTCATGCACCTCCCATTAGGTGTAGTCAGCTTCCGAAGGCCGGAGATATTTTAAAAGGGGCAAAGAGTATGATCTCTTGTACAGCTTGTCCTCATAAAGGATGTACCGGGAGGCTTGATTTCTGAGCTTCCGAGCTTCTTTTGCATCATGAGGGAGAACCCCGTCCCTGAGATATGCCACCAGTGGGTCGATCCAACTGGGCTCATGGTCAATTTCCATCACGGGCCGCAATTCTTCCATACTTGGGCACTTCAGAACTTCAAAGAGAATACCCTTGGGCAATTCAGTGGGAGCCAACGTAGCCAGCTTGGAGAGAAGATCGGCCTTGGTATTTTCCATTCTTGAGATCTGCCCGATGTTGAAGCTACTAAAGGCGGGGACGAGCTCCTTTACCTTTTCAAGATACTTAGCCATACTGTCCTCCCGTGCTTCGTAGTTTTCGCTGACTTGTCCCACCACCAATTGGGAGTCACTGTGAACTTGGAGCCGATCTGCTCCCAATTCTTTGGCGATCCTCAATCCTGTGATCAGAGCTTCGTATTTCGCTCCATTATTTATTGCGGGAAATTTGAAGTGCAGAGCATACTCCTTGACGATTCCCTCCGGACTGACCAAGATCAGGCCCGTGCCTGCGCCCGACATGTTAGAGGATCCGTCCACGTAGAGGGCCCAAAAGCAATTAGGGGGGTCTGCTTCTTCTTCGAAGGAGTTCGGTCGGGGCTCCAGGCCGTCAATTTCACCCTGTTCAGATTCGGCCTCCTCTGAGATAGTGCATTCTACTATAAAATCTGCCAATATCTGAGCTTTCACCGCTGGTCTGGGTCGATAGTTGATATCGAATTCTGTGAGCTCGATCATCCATTTCGCTGTTCTCTCGGAGGCATCTGCTCGGTGGAGAATTGCCTTGATCGGCTGGTCGGTGAGCAACGTTACGGTGTGCCCTTGAAAGTAGGGTCGGAGCCTTCGGGCTGCAATCAACAGGGCGTAAGTTAGCTTCTCTAATTTAGTATACCTGGTTTCGGCGTCTCTCAATGCACGACTGATGTAGTAGATTGGCCGTTGAATTTTTGCTTCTTCCTTGATGAGAACTGCTGCGAGAGCCATAGGGGAGACCGCCAGGTATAAGAACAGCTCCTCTCCAGGCTCGGGCTTCGCTAACAATGGAGGTGAGTCGAGGTAGCTCCTTAGTTCTTCGAATGCCTGTTGGCACTCAGTGGTCCAACAAAAGTCCTTTGGCCGCTTGAGGGTTTGGAAGAAGGGTAAGCACCATTCGGCCGACCTCGCAACGAAGCGATTCAGGGCTGCCACCCTTCCTGTAAGGTGTTGAACCTCTTTTATCGACTTCGGAGCGGCCATCTCCTGGATGGCACGAATTTTCTCTGGATTGGCTTCAATCCCGCACCCCGATACCATGAAGCCCAGGAATTTCCCCGAGGTCACTCCGAAAGCACACTTAGTCGGGTTCAGCTTCATCTTATATTTCTGGAGGGCGCCGAAGGTCTCCTCGAGGTCGGCGATGTGGTTCATGGAAGATTTACTTTTCATGAGCATGTCGTCCACGTAGACTTCCATGTTGCGGCCGATCTGCTCCTTGAAGATTTTGTTCACCATCCGCTGATAGGTCGCACTTGCATTTTTGAAGCCGAAAGGCATGACCCTGTAACAGTAAAGACCACGGTTAGTAATGAAAGCAGTCTTTTCTTCATCTTCTGGCACCATCCTGATTTGATTATAGCCGGAGAATGCATCCATAAAGGTGAGAAGCTCATGGCCCGAGGTTGCATCCACCAGTTGATCAATTCTGGGCAGAGGGTAGCTATCCTTCGGGCAGGCTTTATTCAGCTTTTTGAAATCTATACACATCCTCCACTTGCCGTTTGCCTTTTTGACTAGGACGATATTGAAAATCCAGTCAGGATAATTGACTTCTCTAATGAATCCGACTTTCAGGAGTTTGTCCACTTCCTCGGCTATCGCTTTCTGCCTCTCCGGTGCATGACCTCAAATTTTTTCCTTCGTCGGTCAATACTTCAGATCGACGGCCAGGCGGTGTTCCATGACTTCTGCATCAATCCCTGGCATGTCTGCTGGGATCCAAGCAAAAACGTCCGCATTCTTCCATAGGAAATCAATGAGCTGCGTCCGCACCTCTTCCCCCAGGTTGGAGCCAATCTTCACCACATGTTTCGTATTCCCATCATTCAAAGGGATCGAAACCAGGTCTTCGATTGGGCCGCCCCTTTCCTTAGCGAGATCGTCGCGGGCATCCAATCCATCAACCCAGAGGTCAGATTGGTCACTTCTTTGCAAGGCTATGTTGTAGCAGTGTCTGACCAGGGCCTGGTCTCCCCTGACCTCTCTGACTCCCTGGTTAGTAGGAAATTTCAATTTCAAATGATAGGTTGACACCACAGCCCAGAGAGCATTGAGGCCAGGTCAGTCGAGGATAGCGTTGTAGGTTGACGGCACCTTCACCACCAGAAAATTCACCAAAGCCCTGGATTGTCTTGGATATCGACCCGCAGCCACAGTCAAAGTTATTACCCCCTCCATCGAGACAGCATCACCGGTAAACCCTACCAAGGGGGAGCTGATCGGTCCCAAATGACCATCAAGGATGGACATTTTTGAGAAGGCATCATAGAACAAAATGTCGGCCAAACTTCCATTGTCGACAAGAATGTGGCGGACATCGTAATTAGCTATATTTAAAGAAACTACAACTGCATCGTTATGAGAAAATTGAACTCCCCGAGCATCTTCTTCAGTAAAGGTTATGGATTCCTCAATTCTTGGTCGCTTAAGAGGTCTGACCAATACATCAGTTGTTTCCTACCGGGATTCTCTCGAGATGGTGTTGGCGAAATCCATCGTAGGCCGATCATCAGAATGCTCCAGGCCGAATGCTGTTGCTGGAGGAGGAGGAGCCTGGGAGATCGGAGATGGGGCCGGGGCTTGCGGAGCTCGCTGAGACCTGGCCGTAGAGGCCGTTGACCGCCTGGAGGTGGCCCTTTGGGGGGGCATCAGGTGGAGGCTAGGCAGGAAACTGGAGGAGAAGATATCGGGGAAGATGACCGGAGGCGGTCCCATTGAGCGCTCCTTTAAGAACAAGGGTACTGCGAAGACACGAGTGCCCTTCCTCTAGCGCCAATCCTGTTGGTGCAAAAATTCACCTGCATCAGAGAAGCTGGAGTCAAGGAAGTCGCGGTCGCCGCCGGGACCTGCAAAGGAAGTCTAAACCGGAGTTGGGGGTGCTCCGGCAAGATCCTCTGACGCTCAAGTCAGTTCTCTACCTCAACAAGAATGGAGTGCTCGAACAGAAATTTTAGCAAAGTTTTGGGATAGAAATTAGAGCTTACAGAATAACATATCTGGGGCCCCCTTTTTATAAGCCGAGGGAGCAACGGATTGATAATGACATTTGTAACCGCCTAGTAGTGGGCCGCTCGGGGCCAGGAAGAGTTTATTATGAAGAGTAATGGGGGGAGTCGTGGCTGTCACCATGGCTCACCACGTGGAGTCTGTTGCGGAGAGTGGAGCGGCGTCCATTGTCGTAACTCGTCAGGGAGTGGTGGAGCCGCACAGAATCCGTCGCAGGAGGTGGAGCAGAATCGTGGCCATTACTGCAGCCTGTCGTGTGGAGCTTGTTACGGGGAGTGGTGGAGCCGTGCAGAATCCATCACAGGAGGTGGAGCAGAGTCGTGGCCGTTACTGTGGCCTGTCAGGGAGTCCAGGCCTATCGGCCAAAGCTCGATTGAAGTGCCTGGCGGAGAGAGGCGGCTATCCATCTGAAAGGAGCTCGGATGTTGCTGGCAGGCCGTCTACCGTTGGGTGCCTTGAGCATTAGTACTATAGGTGAGGGCCATTTGCTATAGGAGCCCAGTCAAAGGCTTTTTATAGATGAAGTTCGATTTTCGTAGGAGTCCGGACGAAGGCTTCCTGCAGCCAGAGTCGGGGATGAAGTTCGGCTCCCGTAGGAGTCCGGATGAAGTCTTCCTATAGTCGAGGTCGGGGATGAAGCCCGACTCCCGTAGGAGTCCGGATGAAGTCTTCCTGCAGTCGAAGTCAGAGACGAAGTCCGACTCCCGTAGGAGTCCGGACGAAGTCTTCCTGTAGTCGAAGTCGGGGATGAAGTCCGACTCCCGTAGGAGTCCGGACGAAGTCTTCCCGCAGTCAGAGTCGGGGATGAAGCCTGGCTCCCGTAAGAGTCCGGACGAAGTCTTCCTGCAGTCAGAGTCAGGGATGAAGTCTGGCTCCCGTAGAAGTCCGGACGAACTCTTCCTGTAGTCGAAGTCGGGGATGAAGTCCGGCTCCCGTAGGAGTCCGGACGAAGTCTTCCTGCAGTCAGAGTCGGGGACGAAGCCCGGCTCCCGTAGGAGTCTGGATGAAGTCTTCATGCAGTCGGAGTCGGGGATGAAGTCTGGCTCCCGTAGGAGTCCGGACGAAGTCTTCCTGCAGTCGGAGTTGGGGATGAAGTCCGGCTCCCGTAGGAGTCCGAACGAAGTCTTCCTGCAGTCGGAGTCGGGGATGAAGTCTGGCTCCCGTAGGAGTCCGGACGGAGTCTTCCCACAGTTGGAGTCGGGGATAAAGCCCGGCTCCCGTAGGAGTCCAGATGAAGTCTTCCTACAGTCAGAGTCGGAGATGAAGTCTAGCTCCCGTAGGAGTCTGGACGAAGTCTTCCTGTAGCCGAAGTCGGGGATGAAGTCTGGCTCCCGTAGGAGTCCGGATGAAGTCTTCCTGTAATCGAAGTCGGGGATGAAGTCCGGCTCCCATAGGAGTCCAGACGAAGTCTTCCTGTAGTCGATGTCCGGGATGAAGTCTGACTCCCGTAGGAGTCCGAACGAAGTCTTCCTGCAGTCGGAGTCGGGGATGAAGTCCGGCTCCCGTAGGAGTCCGGACGAAGTCTTCCTATAGTCAAAGTCGGGGATGAAGTTCGGCTCCCGTAGGAGTCCGGATGAAGTCTTCCTGCAGTCGGAGTCGGGATGAAGTCCGGCTCCCGTAGGAGTCCGGATGAAGTCTTCCTGTAGTCGAAGTCGGGGACGAAGTCTGGCTCCCATAGGAGTTCGGACGAAGTCTTCCTGCAGTCGGAGTCGGGGACGAAGTCCGGCTCCCGTAGGAGTCTGGACGAAGTCTTCCTACCGTCGGAGTCGGGAACGAAGTCAGGCTCCCGTAGGAGTCCGGACGGAGTCTTCCTGTAGTCGAAGTCGGGGATGAAGTCTGGCTCCCATAGGAGTCCGGACGAAGTATTCTTGCAGTCGGAGTCGGGGATGAAGCTCGGCTCCCGTAGGAGTCCGGACGAAGTCTTCCTACAGTCGGAGTCGGGGATGAAGTCCAGCTCCCGTCAGAGTCCGGACGAAGTCTTCCTGCAGTCAGAGTCAGGGATGCAGTCCAGCTCCCGTAGGAGTCCGGACGAAGTCTTCCTGCAGTCGGAGTCGGGGATGAAGTCCGGCTCCCGTAGGAGTCCGAACGAAGTCTTCCTGCAGTCGGAGTCGGGACGAAGTCTGGCTCCCATAGGAGTCCAGACGAAGTCTTCCTGCAGTCAAAGTTGGAGATGAAGTCCGGCTCCCGTAGGAGTCCGGATGAAGTCTTCCTGCAGTCGGAGTCGGGGATGAAGTCTAGCTCCCGTAGGAGTCCGGACGAAATCTTCCTGCAGTCGGAGTCGGGGATGAAGTCCGACTCCCGTAGGAGTCCGGACGGAGTCTTCCTGTAGTCGAAGTCGGGGATGAAGTCCGGCTCCCGTAGGAGTCCGAATGAAGTCTTCCTGCAGTCGGAGTCGGGGACGAAGCTCGGCTCCCGTAGGAGTCCGGACGAAGTCTTCCTGCAGTCGGAGTTGGGGACGAAGTCCGGCTCTCGTAGGAGTCCGGACAAAATCTTCCTGCAGTCGGAGTCGGGGACAAAGTCTGGCTCCCGTAGGAGTCCGGATGAAGTCTTCCCACAGTCGGAGTCAGGGACGGAGTCCGGCTCCCATAGGAGTCCGTCCGTCGTGAAGAATCTGGTCGACGCTGGAGGGGGTTTATCCATCAGCAGAACTTGGGAATGCTGCTGAGGCTCGATCGCCGGAGAGATGTCGCTGAAGGTCGGACACCGGTAGAATCCCTGAGTGGTCACTCCTGACACGAACTTTGGCTGGGGAGGATTTTATACCCAACACAGATCATAAAAAAATTTAGGTTTCATGCATGTATCTATTTCACATGAACTAGAACTCTTTCTAGATCAATTTTTAGATCTATGCATGCATCAACATATCAACTATATATTCTAAAATTAAATTTTAAATTAAATTTTAAATTTAAAGATCTATCCACACATCTCATGTATCAAGAAAAAATTAATTTTGAATTTTTTTCAAAAATATGTATATTAAAATTTAGCATATAAAAATCCATAGCTCTAATACCACTGTTGGATTTTGGGATTTGAAGCATGTTTATATGTTTTAAAACTTAATTTTTTAAACACCACAGTGGAGAGTAAGATTAAAATAATTTTAATCTAAATTTTGTATGCATAAAAATATAAAACCACATGGATCTATTTCATATGCTGAAATTGATATATGCTGAAATTTAGATTGTGATCAAATCACACACCTGTTTCATAATCTCTTTCTTCAAATCTAGATCTAGAAGAGATGAGGCTCTCTGTTAGCTGCATAAATATCTGACCTCTATGAGTATCCACTCAGGATCAACCTGGAATAGCTTTTTATAATCTAAATTTTGAATCTCCAAAATTCAGCCTACTGAATCTGAATGAAGTCTAGATTGCGATCAACACTTGATTTTTCTCCTTGATCTTCTTTTTCTCCTCTTTTCTAGAGTTTCTTCTTGCTATGTGATACTACCAGATGCTAGAAACCAACAAGAAAAAGATACCTAAACTCTTTTGGGCATGGAACTCCTTGGGACGTGCGTCCTAAGGAAAGGGTGTATAGAACACCCAAGAGGAGAGAAAGGGAGAGGAAGGGAGGGCGTGGGGAGAGCCTTTGGGTGTGAGGGGCTACTGATTTTGATTCTATAGGGATCTTAGGAGAGGTCTCTTTAAATAGGCATAAGGATTGAATCCTATTCAATCTCATAATACAAGTCCTACTTACATTAAGATTCCTATTAACTTAAGTTATCCAACTTACATTAGGAAGCCCATTAGGCACCAACAATTGGAGCCCTTGCACCCATAATTAGACACCCCAAAATACATCGAAGAGATGTCCCATATGAAAATAAAAGGCCCTCTAATCAATGGACACACCCAAATTGATCAAATCAAGGTGGCATCCTATAATAACTATCAAAGAGATTCATAAAGGACTTGCACCCTTAATTTATGTGATCCATAACCTTACACACCCAATAATTGAAGTCTCATGAATCTTATTCATGTAGATTATTAGCAGATAATTAAGTTAGAATTAACTTATCAAATAAGTAATCCCAACAGAAAGAAGAATTGGGTCCAACCATGTGCTAGCAAGGTTACCATGAACCCAATCGATTTTTCTAAACCCAATTGATACTTCATAAGCTCAATTACTTATTTCAGATCTAATCCCTTTGTTGTGTGACCCAATAAGTTTAATTCTATCTAGTAGTGAGACATACAATGATCTCTATCATCGTATCATTAAAACTCTTTTCAATAGATCGAAATAATTTCACTCTAACTCAACAAGGATTGTCAATCTAGAACAATCCTAGTGAGCTCTCACAATCCACTAGTGATACCTAGCAGTATGTCGTGGCAACCCAGTAGAACTGAAATAAATCTCTAGGTGTAGTTAACGTGTGATTCGGTCTCTCTATCGTGAGTCCCGACTAAATGACAGGTCATGGATAAATCGTCAAACCTCAACATCAGTCATATAATAAATTTAATCAGCTTAAGTCCATATATGATTCTATAAAAACTTTTTTTCATCAATCACACTGCTATGACCATAGACTTAAAGACTCAGTCTCTTAAATCTTAAAGGACTACTCCCTTCTGCTAGGGTCAATAGATCCCATCTTGATGCACACCCCACTCCTAAAGTAGACCAACTATCGTGAACATCCACTACAAGGGCTCATTGAGATCCATGTTGATGTATCAGTCAAACTCCAGCAGCCTCACTACGAGCAGTAGTGTTATCTCAGATCAAAGAACCAGTCATACAACTACAGTATCAAGAAAGTCACTAACGAGTGAGTAGACATCCATGTGACTTCTCGTGCTGGTCATGCTCAGTGCTAGTTGTTCTCTAACAACCACCTGCACTCTCGCTCCAGTGTCTCTACACTGCAGACTCGAAACTCATCTGTCCGAAGGAAGCGATCCGTGCACTAGTCTATCTAGATCAATCACCATCTCCATGATGATCCTATGATCAGGAGCAATTTAAGAATCAACCATCAATGACATATGCCTCAAATTTTCAACTCTTTGAGAATATGTGTCATCATCTTGTTAATCTCTTGGATGATTCATGAACATATAAACATGAATGGTAATATAACTACCCAATAAGTACAAAATGATGTCCTAGAGATATAAAATGTGTCAGTCAAGATTGGCTTTTAGGGCATACATCCAACACATATCTAAGCACACGTAGATATTTAAGAATATTTGAATGCTAATGTTCATGTTAGTATGCTTTATTTCTTATAAATGGTATGATTATGTGTTATGTTTGACATGGTTAATTAATGCATGTCTTGATAAGTATTTAATTGAGTGGGAGTTCTAAAATTACTAGAACTTTAACTTTGCTAAATGCATACTACATTAATTATGCCTCGACATTTGAATATGGAAGATGATTGGAAACATATTGTAAACTTTTGATTCTATATCTTATGTTAAATCATCATCAATTTAGCATGTTATCTTTTTGCAAAGTGATATATGTGCATTAATGTTAAGGTGCTAGTATTAATTCTCAACATTGTCTCTAGAGAATCAATGGCATTAAAGAATATAATTGCTGACCTGAATAAGGGTGAAAAGCTAGATGATGATAACTGTAATATCTGACAAACAAAGATCCAGTATGTTCTTGAAGAACAAAAAGCACTAGATGCAAGCCACCATACCATGACTATGTTAGATGTGTGCCCTAGATGCCAGATTGGCTGACACATTTCTGTACAAATATAAGGGTAAATTTATAATTTTGACTATAAATGAATAAAAAGATTATTCAACTATCACATTGTGTATATTATATCTGTGATACATCTTTTGAGTTAGTAGGAATGTTAATTCATATTTTTAAGAGTTAAAAATTTAAGGCATGAATTTACATAACTAACTCATAAACAGCTCCTGACTATAGGATCTCACGAGGATGGTGATCGATCCAAAAAGTTGGTGTACGATCGCTTCCTTAGGATAGATGAGTCTTGAGTCTACAGTGTGGAGACACCAGAATGAGAGTATAGGTATTCGTTGAGAATGAGAGTACTGAGCGTGACCACCTCGAGCAGTCATAAGGAAGTCTATCTTCTCGTCGATGACTAGCTCGATGCTGCAGCTGTGTGTCTAGTTTTTTGACCTGAGGTGCATCGACAGTTCACCTTAAGTGTGTTATAGTTTGACTACACTATAACTTGGTCTCCTAACCATTCAGAACCCTGAGGTGTATGTTGGCTATAGCATATTCATTGTAGGAACCAGATTGCACCAAGATGGGATCTATCAACCTCGATAGATGAGAGGAGTAGTCCTATGATGATCGAAAGATTGAGTCTTTAAGCCCATGGCCATGGCAGAGTGAAATAATGGAAAAGAGTTTTCCATTAGGATTTCACATCGGACTCAGATCAATCGATTGATTCATATGACTGATGTTGGGTTTGACGAGTTCACCTTAATCCTAATTCAGTCGGGACTCATGATAGAAGAACTCAATCACATAGGTAGCTGCATCGAGAGGTTCATCTTCATTTCTGATGGGTTACCACCATATACTGCTAGGTATCACTGATAAATTTTGAGAGTAATTAGAATGATATTAAGGATCGATCATTCTAAATTATCTGAATCAGAAGAGTTCTGATCCATCGAAAGGAGTTTCGATGATGAGATCATGACATATCTCATTACCATACGAAAATGAACCTAACTGGGTCACACAAATAAGAGTTAGGGTCTAGATGTCATCAATTGAGCAAGTCCAGTTCGATTGATTTGAATTAGATCCAATTAGGTTCAAGAAAATCATGCTAGCACACGATTGAGCCTAACTTTCTTCTCGTATAATCTTTTCTATCTCGATTGAGCCAAATATGATTTGACTCACCCAGAGAACCTTAAGAAGGTTTCTCTTAGTCTGACTAGAGCCAGTCTAGCTCAAAAAAATCTTATCTTAATTCATGAGATGAATTTAAGATAATACCTGCTAATTCCTGTCACCTACCATTTCTATTTTAGGACATTGGTCAAATGTTGACCCATGGACCTTAGACTGAAGGCCACTTGGCAAGAGGTCATTGGAGAGTTTTTATGAAGTGTCAACCTACTAATTTTACCCTCAAAGTGGGCACCATAATCAGATATGGCATGCGCCCCAAGTGGATAAGGATAGAGTCCCATGAGATGAGGACTCTATGCCTTGATCGACTCAAACTGTTGGGTGCCAATCTCACTGTGTTTATCCAGTGTTGGCACCAACAGTAGGAGAGTTTGGTGGGGTTCTTATCTGATATGATCAGATGATATCACTCCACCAATTAAAATTTTTTCAAAATTAATTAAAATTTTTTGATTGGTCGAATGATGTGGCACTGCATGGCGCAGCAGGGTCTATTTAAACCCTGTTTGCGCCTAGGGTTTAGAGAATCTACTCAATACCCAGTAAAAACCTAATATCCCTCTACTTCTCTATTCCCCCTCTAGTACTCTCTCTCCCCTATTCACGTTCAAGAAGTTGGGCATCCATCTGGTGCTTGTCCAAGGTGTGGTGGCTCACTGATCAGAAGGCTGCAGGGATTTATCGAGAAGCTACTGCTCCAACTTCAGAAGATCTTTTGAAGATCTTCCAAATCAGATCCAGATCTAATTTTTGGAGTAGAGATTCATGAGGAGAAGATGATCTAGATCCTACTTGAGTGGATATCGGTAGAGGTCAGGCGACCGCATGGCTATTTTAGAACCTCGGGCATTGCTGCGATCATCTATAGGGTAATCTAGTTATCCTAGAGGTATTTTTTTATTCCTTATGATTTTAGATTTAATTTTAGATTAAATATTAGATAATAAGAATCAGATCTAATAGTCTTTAGATCTAAAATAAAGTAAGATAATTTTTTTTTTAAAATATTTCATCCCAGATCTCATTAGATCTGGAAGATCCTACAAGGAAAAAATTAGTTTTTCCTTCAACTGATATCAGAGCTAGGTTGATGGCTCTATTTTAAATCTAATTTAGATGTAATTTTTATTTTTATTTATCTAATATTAATGGATTTTAGATATCACATCAGATATGATTGGATCTAAAATCAAAAAATTTAAAATTAAATCTAAGCAGATCTAACATGTATGAGATGCATGACTAGACTAGGAATAGTTTAAACTATGAATAGTCTTGAAGTGTTATATTTTAATATGATTAAAATATAAATTAGATCTAATTTATTATCTAATTTTCTGATATTATAAATATTATATTCAGATTAAAAAATAAAAAATAAAATTTAATTAATTCATAAGTGTTGCCCAGCTATGCAACCCAAGAGGGGGGGTGAATTGGGTTTCTAAAAATTTTAAGCCCAACAGATTACTTATGAAGAACAAAACAAAGACTTTAATTCAATATTAATTACCTAAAGTAGGAATGCAAGAATATAATAAAGAAATAAAGTGAAGCGATAAAGCACACCACAAACACAAGGATTTATAGTGGTTCGGTGCTAACCTTGCACCTACATCCACTCCCCAAGATCCTACTTGGGAATTTCAATCCACTATCCTTTGTATTCAACCCGAATACAAAACGTCGGAAACTCCGACACTAGCTATCCCAAGCTAGATCACTTATTTTTCGGGTACAAGTAAACCCAAAATACTCCGATTTCAGATTCGGATCAACCTTTCCTTGTTTTGGAAATCCTCCAAAAACAAGAACAAAAACTCACAAAGAGTTAGAAAATTTTGAGCACAGATTAATACAATAACAGCTCCTTAAATGAGCGAATATAACAATAAAAGCTTTACTCAAATGAAGAACCCCTTTTTCAGATTTTCTCAAAGTGGATGAACGCTTGAATGCTTGAGAAGAGGTTGATTGTTGATTGAAGATCTCTTGAAAGCTTTGAACGATCTCTAGACCAAGGTAGAAACAATAAGCTTGAAAGATTCTCTCCTTGAAAGATCTTGCTTTTCTCTTTCACAATCTCTCTGGTATATTGTGGATCCTCTCTCTTTTTCTTTTTGGATTTTTTGTTGATCTCAGGCTTTTTCTTGCAGATTTCGGATCCTCTCTTCTGTTCTTCTTATTTTTGATTTCACGTTTGATCCGCTATTTAATCTGCAATTTTTTTCACCATTTTAAGCATTTTGTAGCATTAGAAGCAAGAGAAAACAATTTAGGTAGATAAAGAGCCGTTAGAGCAATTTTAGGAAGCATAAATGGCAATTAAAATGGGCAAAAAAATAGTTGTTGCTGACATTTTCCGTCGCAGGGGTCGACTCATGAGTTGACTCATGCATCAGGAGTCGACTCATGAGTCGACTTCTGTTGCACAGACCAGAAGGTCTGATTTCTGCATTTTTCGGCTCAAATCAGCAGAGGTCGACTCATGAGTCGACTCATACCTTGTGGGTCGACTCATGAGTCGACTCACAGGTCGTGCCAAGTCAAAAATCTAGCATGCCATGGGAATTTTTTGCGTGCCATTCAGCTCATAGTGCCATGAGTTGACTCATGAGTCGACTCATGCACTTCAAACCTTCATAACTTCAAAAATATAAGTCCAAATACAATGAAATTTTTACCAATAGTTTACAAATCATTTGTTCTATCAAATGATACTATCAAATCAGGATTTTAGTGAAATTATAATTTTGTCCTTGAAGAGCATAAGGACTTTTTCATTTTAAAATTATTTGTATCCCTTCAATCTGCTTTGTAATCATCAAAATCAATCTAGGAGCAACAATCTCCCCCTTTTTGATGATGACAAAACATTTGAATAAAAATATTTATGTTAATGCATTAATTTCAAAAGAATCCATTATAGGTGTATATGCTTGAAAAGAGTATGATTCTTTTGGCATGTAATATAAATGCAAAAATAGTTTGTCCATTTTCTTAAAGATTTGAAAAGGGTATTAGATCATTTTGAGTTTAAGATATATCAGAGCAAGAGAAGAGAAATAAATTTTGCAATGTATCAGAGCAAGAAAAATAATTTTTTACAATATTATCAGAAAAAATTTTACAATGTATCAGAGCAAGAAAATTTTATAATATATCAGAGAAAATTTCACACTGTATTAGAGCAAATGTCAGAGAAAATTTCACACTGTATCAGAGCAAATGTCAGAGAAAATTTCACACTGTATCAGAGCAAATGTTATAATATATCAGAGAAACTTTCACACTGTATCAGATTAAATTTTATCATGTATCAGAGCAAGTTAAAAGAAATTGTAGGGTGTATCAGAGTAAAACAAATTTCTTAAGATGTATCAAGGTGAATAAAATTTCAAAAGATGTATCAGAGCAAGTTTGAATTTTGAAATATATCAGAGCATATAAAAAAAATACTTATTTGCATTGTACTTATGATTTTGCTTTTGATGGATGGCTTTTTGTTTAAGTTCTGTCTGATACCAAATTTCGATACCAAATTTCTCAAAGTTTTGTTTAATTTCTCCAATATTTGTTTCCCAATATTTTTTTTAATCTTCCAATTTTTGTTTAATTTCTCAAGTTTGGTTTAATTTCTCAAGTTTGGTTTAATCTTCCAATTCTTGTTTTTATTTAATTTCTCCCCCTTTTTCTCATAATTTAGGGTTTTGCTTTTTGTTTAATTTCAATTTTTGTTTTTGTTTAATTTCTCCCCCTTTTTGACATCATCAAACATAGTTAACTCTTTCTTTTTCTGAAACATTCTTTAATTTCTTCCCCTTTAGAGTTTTTCACAGATGTTTGCTCCCCCTTAATATAGCAATTATCAACAGCAAACAACAACAAGGAGAAGACAATATTTCAACAAGAAGAAAATATATAACCAAAATATGATCATTACAAAGAGGTAGAAATATAGGTAAAAGATGATTCCATTAATATCATAATTGTTTCAATACATAGTTCTTAAAAATAAAATTCAACCAGCTAATTGTCAATACATGGCCCCAAGGTATAGATCCTAGAACAAGACACTAACACCTAGGATCTAGTAAAGATCAAGATAAGTCAATGATCGGAGTCATCAGAGATAGGGTGAGGAGATGATGGATCAGAAGTGCATCCTCTACCCCGTCTGCCTCTGCCACGAGTGGAGGTGCTGGCACGAGCAGGAGAGCGAGATGAACTGGGTGGCTGAGAACGCTGAGATGCTAGGGCTGATACCATGAGTCTGATAGAATCAAGTACGTTCAGTGCTCTGAAAACAGATTGAAGTAGAGCAGTGAACTGGGTGGTAGCATGCTCACTCGATCCTCGGATCTCTTTCCTCAGTAATTCATATCCACCTTCTAGTGCTCCTCTGAGCCTGCCAGCCTCTGCAGTGAGGTCTGTGACCTCAATAGTAGACTCCTGTGGCTGGGGATGGGCCAATGCAAGGACTTGCCCCTGCAAGTCAAGAACTCTGCCAGTCAGTCTCCAGACTGTGTCCTCAAGCTGCTGTATTCTGATGGACTGATCTGAAATCATCTGAAACACAGTGGAGATGTGGGGAGTAATGGTCTGATCAGAAGAGGTGGCTCCAGGTGCAAAAGAAGTACTACTCCACTGGCTAGACAGCAAAGAAGCCACACGCTGAGATATATGCTCGATCTGATCGTCAGCCAGTCTGAACTCTGAATGAGGTGCTCTGCTCTCTGGCTGATATACTGGTGTGGGCATCCTAGTAAACTCTGAAGAGCCAGCCTCAGTATCAGGAATGAACTGGGTATCTGGTGAAGCTGCCCTGAAGTCATGTATAGGAGAAGATGGACCTTCTTCTTCTACTCTGCCTTCAGCTATGTCCTCAGCTCTTATTTCAACTCTATCCTCAGTTCTTTCTTCAGAGCCCTTGATCCAACCACCAACAGTCTTTGTAATTCCCATTCGGTGCAGGTTGTGTTGGTTGAAAGTGTCCACATGTGAGAGCTTGGTAGATGCCTCCCCCTCACAGCTAACTCTAAACCTCCTAAATACTCTAGTAAGGGCCATACCATAAGGCAAGTGTGCCTTGGATCTGTTCAAAGTTTCTCTCATGGCCTCTATCATAAGTGCAGGGAGGTTTAGGGGGGGTCTGAGTGATGATATGAAACATGACACATACATCTCTGCCAGATAGTAGATCATGCCTACCACTCCTAGGAAAGAAGAGTTTTGTTACAATCTGATGCAGGATCCTCATCTCAATGGATAATAGCTTTGCTTCCAATTTGTTTAAACTTCCTGAAAAAGCTTCTCCTAAGATAATTCTGATCCCTTCTTCTTTAATTGGGAGTTCCATATATGAGTATCCTTCACTAGGCAACTGAAGTATTTCTCCCAATATCCTAGAATCCAAGCATATGTCAATCCCCTTTACAGTTGAAGTCACTGACCCATTTCCATAATTTAGGTTCTGGTAGAACTCTCTAACTAGATCAACATAGGTGACTTCCTTAAGGGAGCAGTAGAGTTCCCATCCTTGATTTTTGATCTTGGTAGCAAAAGTAAAGCCTTCTTTCTCAAAGAACCGAAAATCTATGTTTTTCCCGATTTCTACTTTTCTATCAGAAAGAGGATTTACACTGGGGCTTATGGAGGATTGAGAGGGACCTTGAGCAGGTACTGAAACTGGAGTGGGAACACTGGAAGACTGAACATGCCTTTTCTTTCGGACAATTTTCTCAAGCTCACGGATTGATTTCCTTCTTTGAGGAAGTTTCATCTTTGGAGCCATATCCACTAAAGTAGCAGACAAGAAGACTTGAATTGAGTGGAGGAGGGATCACAAGAGAGTGACAAAGGTTTTTGGTGGAGAAAAGAAGTGGATTTTGGAAGTTCGATAAAGTGCTAGGGCACGTTCCAACCGCGCCAAGCAAAGCGAGAAAGCACAGAAAATCCTTTTGAAGGAGGTGATTTTTGGTGGAGAGGAGGAGGGAGAATTGCCTCAAAATTGATCCTTGGATTTGGAGCAAGAAGAGTTGGAGAAGACGGCTTTTGGAAGAAGAACGATGGGAAGATGAGTCGTCTCACAAACAGTAACCCTTATAAAAATAATGAACCCGTTGAAAGTTTGTGGGATTTACAAGTTTGCCATTGAGTCGACTCATGGGGGTCGACTCATGAAGTTCAGAAATTCAGGAAAAATGCAAATAAATTCCAAAAAAATTCGAAATTTTGGGAGAAAGAATTTTGCTCAATGATAAATTTTTAGAGTGATAAATCTGAGCTTTTGGGACCAGGATGGATGTTGAAAATTGAGCTCTAATCAATTCTTTGAAAATTGAAAAATTTTAGGCAAATGGATCTAGAATTCTTAGATTTCTCCTAATTTCACAGAATCTATCCTCACTAAGGACCTTTGTAAAGATATCAGCTAATTAATTTTCAGTGCAAACATATTCAAGAATTACATTTTTGTTTTGAACATGTTCTCTTATAAAATGATGTCTTATTTCAATATGTTTAGATCTTGAGTGTTGTATTGGATTTTTAGATAGATTAATGGCACTTGTGTTGTCACATCTTATTGGTGTTTCATTAAGTTTGATTTCAAAATCTTCGAGTTGTTGCTTAATCCACAAGATTTGAGCACAACAACTTCCGGCTGTAATGTATTCGGCCTCAGCCGTAGACAGTGCCACCGAATTTTGTTTCTTGCTAAACCATGAGATTAGGTTTACTCCAAGAAATTGGCAAGTTTCACTTGTGCTTTTTCTATCTAATTTACATCCAGCAAAATCAACATCTGAATATCCTAACAAATTAATTTGTGAGTCCTTAGAGTACCATAACCCTATAGTTTGTGTACCATTTAAGTATCTAAGGATTCTTTTAACAGCATTCAAATGAGATTCCTTAGGATTAGATTGATATCTAGCACATAAGCAAACACTAAACATGATATCAGGCCTACTTGCAGTTAGATATAATAATGAGCCAATCATACCTCTATAGTATTTTAAGTCTACGCTTTTACCTTCATCATCCTTGTCAAGCTTACTTGAGGGACTCATTGGTGTGCCAATTGGTTTGCAGTTCTCCATTCCAAATCTTTTGAGTAGTTCCTTGGTGTACTTGCTTTGGGTGATGGAGATTCCCTCTTTTGATTGTTTGATTTGGAGTCCGAGGAAGAAGGTGAGTTCTCCCATCATGCTCATCTCGAACTCTCCCTGCATAAGCTTAGCAAAGTCTTGACAAAGGTATTCATTAGTAGACCCAAAAATTATGTCATCAATATAAATTTGTATAATTAGCATATCATTTTGGTTTCTTTTAATAAATAGGGTTGTATCTACATTGCCTCTTGAGAAACCATTATTTAGTAGAAATTTGCTTAGCCTTTCATACCATGCTCTAGGTGCTTGTTTTAGACCATATAAAGCTTTATTTAATCTAAAGACATGATTGGGAAAAGCATGATTTTCAAATCCAGAGGGTTGTTCTACATATACTTCTTCAGAAATATATCCATTTAAAAATGCACTTTTAACATCCATTTGAAATAGTTTGAATTTCATAAGGCAAGCATAAGCAAGTAGAAGTCTAATGGCTTCTAATCTAGCAACAGGTGCAAAGGTTTCATCAAAATCAATTCTTTCTTCTTGATTATATCCCTTAGCAACTAGTCTTGCTTTATTTCTAATTACATTTCCATGCTCATCTAATTTGTTTCTAAAGACCCATTTTGTGCCAATTATTGAATAATCTTTGGGTCTTGTTACTAAGGTCCAAACATTATTTTTTTCAAATTGATTAAGTTCTTCTTGCATAGCATTAATCCAGTTATGATCATTTTCAGCTTCTTCAAAAGTTTTAGGTTCAAGTTGAGATACAAATGCACAATGATTAAGTACATCTCTAAGTGAAGAACGGGTTTTTACCCCATGCATAGGATCACCGATTATTAACTCCTTAGGGTGGTTGTGAACATACCTCCATTCCTTGGGTAAGTCATTTGTACCTTGAGGTTGTTCTTGAATTTCTTCACCTTTCTCATTTTGTTTGTCTTCTTGATCCTTGTCTTCTGGAGTTGCTGAGTCTTTCAGAGTGATCTCCTTCATACCTTCTATTAGTGGCTCTGCATCATCAACACCCTCATTCTTCCTTGAAGGAAGATCGTTAGATTCATCAAAAACAACATGTATGGACTCCTCAACTACTAAAGTTCTTTTGTTGAAAACTCTAAATGCTTTACTAGTGGAGGAGTAACCTAGAAAGATTGCTTCATCTGATTTTGCATCAAATTTATCAAGTTTTTCTTTGCCATTATTTAATACAAAACATCGGCAACCAAAAACATGAAAATATGCAATATTTGGTTTTCTTCCTTTCCAAAGTTCATAGGGGGTTTTCTTTAAAAATTGTCTAATTAAAGCACGATTTAAAATGTAACATGCTGTGTTAATAGCTTCTGCCCAAAAATATCTTGGAAGGTTGCTTTCACAAAGCATGGTACGGGCCATTTCTTCTAAGGTTCTGTTTTTTCTTTCAACTACCCCATTCTGTTGGGGTGTCCTAGGAGCAGAGAAGTTATGGCCAATTCCATTTTCATCACAAAAATTTTCAAAGTCATGATTTTCAAATTCTGTTCCATGATCACTTCTAATATTTTGAATTGAAAACCCTTTTTCATTAGTGACTTTTCGATGAAATTTAGTGAAAATTTGAAAAGTTTTATTTTTGTGAGCTAAAAAGAAAACCCAAGTAAAATGAGAGTAATCATCTATTATTACAAATCCATATCGTTTTCCTCCTAGACTAGTGGTTCTAGTTGGTTCAAATAAATCCATATGTAAGAGCTCTAAAGGTCTAGAAGTTGAAACAGTGTTTTTGGATTTAAATGATACTCTAGTTTGTTTACCTAATTGGCATGCATCACAAATTCTATCCTTTTCAAAATTCAGTTTTGGCAAACCAAGAACTAAATCTTTTTTAATTAATTTTGAGAGAGAATGCATGCTAATGTGTGCAAGTCTACGATGCCACAGCCAACTAGTCTCATTTATTTTAGCATTTAAGGAAACTAGGCATTGCATGTCTAATTTAGTTAAATCATTCAAGTCTACCATATAAACATTGCCATGCCTATGTCCTATAAATTTAATGCCATCATTAATAGGACTCGTCACAATGCAAACAGATGATTCAAAACTTACTTTATACCCTTTATCACAGAATTGACTAATGCTAAGTAAGTTATGCTTTAAACCTTTAACTAATAAAACATTCTCAATGTATTTGGAGGGAGTGATACCAATGTTACCTATCCCGATGATCTTTCCTTTGCCATTATCTCCAAAGGTGACCATCCCTCCATCCTTAGCATCAAGCGTGATGAATTGTGATTCATCATCAGTCATGTGTCTCGAGCATCCGCTGTCAAGATACCATTTCCTGTTTCCTTCTTGGGATGCTAGACACACCTGCAAGCAAAGGTCACGTTTCTGTCTTAGGTACCCAAGCTTTCTTGGGTCCTTTCAGGTTAGTCAGAATGGTTCCTTTTGGAACCCATATTTTCTTTGTGTTTGCATATTTGTTAATAAGACATGTGTATGATTTATGTCCTATTCTTTCACATTTAAAACAAGTAATATTTGTAGACTTGTTACTTGAATAATTTACATAAATATCCTTCAGAAATTTTTATTTCTTCAGGGGTTTATAACCAAGTCCAGCCTTATCATATATAGCTTTCTGATTTTCAAGGATCATATTTAGTTTGTTTGAACTTAAGGTGAACTTATCTACTATAGATTTCAGCTTGTTCATTTCATCCTTTAAGTTTTGATTTTCTTGAATCAAGGTGAATTTTTCAATTGAAAGATTTTCAGCTTGTTTCACTAAGGACTGATTTTCCAATTTCAGCTCTTTGTTTTTCTTTCCTAGTTTCTTTAATTCATCAATTGAATCATAGAATGCTTCATGCAATTCTTCAAAAGTAAATTCACTAGTGGATTCAGAAGTTACCTCATTTTCATGTGCCATCAGGCACAGGTTGGCTTGTTCTGTTGAGGTTTCCTCGTCAGAGCTTGAGTCATCACTCGCACTCCAGGTCGCCATCATTGCCTTCTTTTTGAACTTCTTTGGACCTTTCTTCAATTGTGGACATTCGGATCTGAAATATCCTGGCTTCTTGCACTCGTAGCATATAGGGGGTTGATCTTTCTCCTTTTCTTTGCTTTGATCCCCTTTTGTGAATTTCTTTCTCATCCCCTGTTTCCTTTTTCTTAGAAACTTCTTAAATTTTTGGGTGATGAGAGCCATCTCTTCATCCTGATCTTCATCTTCAGAGTCATCCGTTTCATAATCAGGCGAAGTTGTGGATTTGAGGGCAATGGTTCTTTTCTTTTTGACTTCATCCTCTTGATGTTGCTTCATGCTAAGTTCATGAGTCATCAAGGATCCAAGAAGCTCTTCTAGAGGTAGAGTGTTCAAGTCCTTTGCTTCTTGGATGGCAGTCACCTTGGCTTCCCAAGTTCTTGGCAGTGACCTGAGAATCTTCCTTACAAGTTCACTGTTAGTATAAGATTTGCCAAGACTCTTTAAACCATTGATTATATCAGTAAAATGAGTAAACATAGCAGTTATGGACTCATCATGCTCTATTTTGAACAATTCATATTTATGTACAAGCATGTTTATTTTAGACTCTTTTACTTGATTTGTTCCCTCATGGGTGACTTCTAACCTATCCCATATTTCTTTAGCAGATGCACAAGTAGAAATGCGATTGAATTCACTAGCATCTAGTGCACAATAAAGAACATTCATGGCTTTGGCATTTAATTGTGCCAATTTCTTATCAACCTCATCCCATTCTTTCTCGGGTTTGGTTGACTCCTCACCATCTATAATCTTGGTGGGTGTGTGAGGACCATTCACTATGATACTCCACATATCATAGTCGAGTGCTTGTATGAAAATCTTCATCCGAGCTTTCCAATAGGTGTAATTAGACCCATTGAAAAGTGGAGGTCGGTTTGTTGATTGCCCCTCGACTAGAGAAGTACCAACATGGGTTGCTATAGATCTTTGGCTCTTTGATTATTAGATCAAAGAAGGGCTAGAGCACCGGCTCTGATACCACTTGTTGCCCAGCTATGCAACCCAAGAGGGGGGGTGAATTGGGTTTCTAAAAATTTTAAGCCCAACAGATTACTTATGAAGAACAAAACAAAGACTTTAATTCAATATTAATTACCTAAAGCAGGAATGCAAGAATATAATAAAGAAATAAAGTGAAGCGATAAAGCACACCACAAACACAAGGATTTATAGTGGTTCGGTGCTAACCTTGCACCTACATCCACTCCCCAAGATCCTACTTGGGAATTTCAATCCACTATCCTTTGTATTCAACCCGAATACAAAATGTCAGAAACTCCGACACTAGCTATCCCAAGCTAGATCACCTATTTTCCGGGTACAAGTAAACCCAAAACACTCCGATTTCAGGTTCGGATCAACCTTTCCTTGTTTTGGAAATCCTCCAAAAACAAGAACAAAAACTCACAAAGAGTTAGAAAATTTTGAGCACAGATTAATACAATAACAGCTCCTTAAATGAGCGAATATAACAATAAAAGCTTTACTCAAATGAAGAACCCCTTTTTCAGATTTTCTCAAAGTGGATGAACGCTTGAATGCTTGAGAAGAGGTTGATTGTTGATTGAAGATCTCTTGAAAGCTTTGAACGATCTCTAGACCAAGGTAGAAACAATAAGCTTGAAAGATTCTCTCCTTGAAAGATCTTGCTTTTCTCTTTCACAATCTCTCTGGTATATTGTGGATCCTCTCTCTTTTTCTTTTTGGATTTTTTGTTGATCTCAGGCTTTTTCTTACAGATTTCGGATCCTCTCTTCTGTTCTTCTCGTTTTTGATTTCACGTTTGATCCGCTATTTAATCTGCAATTTCTTTCACCATTTTAAGCATTTTGTAGCATTAGAAGCAAGAGAAAACAATTTAGGTAGATAAAGAGCCGTTAGAGCAATTTTAGGAAGCATAAATGGCAATTAAAATGGGCAAAAAAATAGCCGTTGCTGACATTTTCCGTCGCAGGGGTCGACTCATGAGTCGACTCATGCATCAGGAGTCGACTCATGAGTCGACTTCTGTTGCACAGACCAGAAGGTCTGATTTTTGGATTTTTCGGCTCAAATCAGCAGAGGTCGACTCATGAGTCGACTCATGCCTTGTGGGTCGACTCATGAGTCGACTCACAGGTCGTGCCAAGTCAAAAATCCAGCGTGCCATGGGAATTTTTTGCGTGCCATTCAGCTCATAGTGCCATGAGTTGACTCATGAGTCGACTCATGCACTTCAAACCTTCATAACTTCAAAAATATAAGTCCAAATACAATGAAAATTTCACCAATAGTTTACAAATCATTTGTTCTCTCAAATGATACTATCAAATCAGGATTTTAGTGAAATTATGATTTTGCCCTTAAAGAGCATAAGAACTTTTTCATTTTAAAATTATTTGTATCCCTTCAATCTGCTTTGTAATCATCAAAATCAATCTAGGAGCAACAATAAGATTGATCTGCAGCATGCCTAGACTAGTTGTAGAATTGTTCTAGTAACTGTCTAGAATAGATTTTATATTGAATAGTTTAATTTAAATCTTATTTTTTAGATGTTATATGTGATGTATCAGATCTGAAAGCATACTAATTAGATCAGATTTTAATACATAAGATATATGCAAAGTATGTATAAATTAGATCTGAAATTATATATGTGATATGTAACTTAGATCTAACTAGTTTTGTAGTTAAATCAATATTTTTGATTAAGGTGTTCCTTATGGCTGTCCAGTCATAAGAACAAAGTAGAGTTTAAGACCCTCTCCTTCCATTCATTGGGATGTTCTTATGGCATGTAGGGGTGCTGCACGTTCATCCTTAATCAGAAATCAAACTTACTTTTCTGTAAAATCTTAGATCCTGAAATCTTAGGATTTATTTTACATATTTTGTTTATGAATCCAAGACTTAATTAATGAATTAAGCTTACAAAATTAAATTAGATCTAAAATTAAAAATTTCAGATCTAAGTTGTTGGTGCAAAAATTCGCTTGCGCCAGAGAAGCTGGAGTCGAGGGAGTCGCGGTCGCCGTCGGGACCTGCAAAGGAAGTCTAAACCGGAGGTGGGGTTGCTCCGACAAGACCCTCCGATGCTCAAGTCAGTTCTCTGCCTCAACAAGAATGGAGTGCTCGAACGGAGAATTTAGCAGAGTTTTGAGGTAAAAAATGAGAGCTTATAGAATAACGTATCTGGGGTTTCCCTTTAATAGACGGAGGGGGCAACAGATTGATAGCGACGCCTGTAACCGTCTGGTAGTGGACCGCCCAGAGTCAGGAAGAATTTATTGCGAGGAATAGTGGAGTAGACCCGTGGACCTCACTGCAGCGCGCCACGTGGAGTCTGCTGTAGGGAGTGGAGCGGCGTCCGTTGTCGCAACTTGCCAGCAGATGGAAAAATCGTGCAGTATCCGTTACAGAAGGTGGAGCAGGATCGTGGTCGTCATAGCGGTCTGCCCGAGAATAATGGAGCTGCGTGGAATCCATTGCAGGAAGTGGAGCAGAGTCGTGGCTGTCATAGCGGTCTGTCAGGGATTGATGGAGCTGCATGGAATCCGTCGTAGGAAGTGGAGCAGGATCGTGGTGGTTGCCGTGTCTTGGTGGAAAATGCAGATTCGTCGGCTGAAGTTCGGCAGTGGTCGGAGCCGGTGATGGAGCCCGACTCCCGTAGGAGTCCGGGCGGAGTCCTCCTTGAGGTCGGAGTCGTGGGTGGAGCCCGGCTCCCGTAGGAGTCCGGGTGGAGTCCTCCTTGAGGTCGGAGTCGTGGGCGGAGCCCGGCTCCCGTGGGAGTCCGGGCGGAGTCCTCTCGGAGTTGAAGTCGTGGGCGGAGCCCGGCTCCCGTAGCAGTCCGGGCGGAGTCCCCTGCAATTAAAGTCAGGTGCGAAGTCCGGCTCCCGTAGGAGTCCAGACGGAGCTTACCGGCAGTTGAAGTTGGCGACGGAGCCCGGCTCCCGTAGGAGTCCGGGCGGAGTCCTCCTTGAGGTCGGAGTCATGGGCGGAGCCCGGCTCCCGTGGGAGTCCGGGCGGAGTCCTCTCGGAGTTGAAGTCGTGGGCGGGGTCTGGCTCCCGTAGGAGTCCGGGCAGAGTCCCCTGCAATTAAAGTCAGGTGCGAAGTCTGGCTCCCGTAGGAGTCCGGACGGAGCTTACCGACAGTTGAAGTTGGCGACGGAGCCCGACTCCCGTAGGAGTCCGGGCTGAGTCCTCCTTGAGAACTTCGGCTGTGGGTATTTTATACCCAACATAAGTCATTTTTATAAAATTGGGTTCGAGCTTGGGTAGCTCAATTAGGTCTAGCGGTTGATCAAACTGAATCAAAAGTTGATTAGGTGGGATCATGAAAACTAATAATTGACCAGCCTAATAGGATTAAGTCTAGGTCAAGGTCGAATCACATTCATATGTGACTCGATCTAGTAAAGACCTAATTTGGCTCAGTGGTTAGAGCCTGGATTGTAGGCTAACCCAATTGGTTCTGGTTTGACAATTTGGTGTCTAAGGTAAGTTGGACAGATGGGATCGACTGATTTTTAATTGGGAGCTACTCGACTCGAATGCGTTCTTGTCAAGTTAATAGCATATCTCTTCCACCGATCTCACTTACCTGGCCATATGTGTCAATCCAATTCTGATTTGAGGTGACTAACAATTCGAGCTAACCCATGCCACTAGGTTAGTCATAATTGTTATGACTATGTCAAGTCAAGTTTAATGAGACCTAAATCAAATCTTCCTAAAAAAAATATTAAGTCTAAAATCTTCTACCATTGTGGATGTGCAAGCTCTTCCCGGGGTTGGTTGTTCTCAACTGGTTACAGTGGTTCAGTTGCATCAGAAAGATGCAACTATATCCATTAGGCATTGGATGCTACGGATTAGAGGATGGATTGTGCTCAATATTCTGGATACGGTGAGGGACTCATCAGAAATCTAGTTCGTGCAAATGGTGGGTCTGACTTAACTAAGGATTGGAGCAATATTTCGGACATGGTGAGCTTCATGAATTAGAGACCAAGTTTGGGTGCACCATGATTAGAGAATCATTGGACAAGATTTGTCCACTCATCCGGTGACCCATTACTAATAGCTGTTAGGTGAGGTGATGAGCCAGTTGGTAAGATCGTACCATCCACTAGAAATCACTAATCACGGAGATTTTCATATCTCTACCTAGGGAGTGTAGGGATCTGAGAAAATAGTGGGAGCCTAATTTGTTTAAAAATAAAACTCCTAAATAAATTGGTTAAGTCTGATTACAAAATCTAACTATAAACTTTTAACTCTCTATAGGAAACATGTCTGCGTCCAACCCCCTGACGAAAATACTAGACACCCACAGATTAACTAGACCCAATTTCAAAGACTGGTTGAGGAACTACAAAATTATTCTGGATTTCAAGAAACTGACTCATATCTTAGACCAGGACCCACCTGCCATGCCAGCACGTCCGACTGCTAAACAGAGAGCATCTTAGAAAAAATAGATGGATGAAGATAACAAAGTCAGGTACTACATGTTGGGTGCAATGTTTGATGACTTGTAGCGCCAGCATGAGAATATTATGACTACCCACCAAATATTAGCTCACCTACAAGAGTTGTTTGGTGAACAAAGTTGTGCAGCCAAGTATCAAGTCTGCCAAAGACTTTTTAAGGCTAAAATGCATAATGGGCAGTCAGTCCAAGATCATTATTTGACAATGATCCAGGACCTTGAGGAGCTTGAGAAGCTCGATATCATCTTAGACAAAGATTTTCAGATTGATGTGATCCTTCAGTCCTTGTCCGATGCATATGGTCGGTTCATCATGAACTTTCATATGCATAAGATGCAGTGTACCTTGGCTGAGTTAATGAACATGTTGGTTACGATTGAGCTTTCTTTGAAGGGTTCAAAAGGCTCAGTCCTTACTGTGGAGCGAACTTCTTCCAAAATAAAATCTTTTAAAAAGAAAAAAAGGTCTGTGAAGAAGCAGAAGGTGGATGGAAAGAAAAAGAAGACAGAATCGAAGAAGAAGGCTGCTAAAAAGAGAAAATATTTCCACTGCAATTCAGACAGCCATTGGAAGCAGAACTATCCTCAGTACCAGGCCACACTGAAGAACAAGAAGGATGGTCCTTCTGGAGGAATGCCATGGGAATTAAAAGGCCTAGAGATAGTCTAAATGATAGGTATCTGTGGCACCTAAGGCTAGGTCAGATAGCGGAAGATAGGGTTAACAAATTGGAGAAATCCTAGCTATTGAGTCTGTTGACTTTTGAGTCATATCCAGTTTGTGAATCATGCCTTCAAGGCAAAATAACCAAACTCTCTTTTATCGGATATGGGGAAAGGGCCACAGACCTACTTGCCCTAGTACATACGGATGTGTGCGGCCCATTTGATGTGCCGACTAGAGGCAACTATGTCTACTTCATTGTCTTTACCGATGATATGTCTAGGTACGGATATGTGTTTCTAATGAAACACAAGTCTGAAGCCTTTGAAAAGTTCAAAGAATTCAGGCATGAGGTAGAAAAACAAATAGAAAAGTCCATTAAGATTCTTCGATCAGATTGAGGAGGTGAATACCTTAGTCGAGAGTTCCTAGACTATCTGAAGGACAATGGCATAGTCTCTCAATGGACTCCACCTGGAACGCCACAACTCAACGGGATTTCAGAACGGAGGAACCGAACCCTATTAGATATGATCTGTTCCATGATGAGCTTCACGGACCTCCCTGAGTTTCTTTGAGGATATTGTCTCATGACAGCAATATATGTATTGAATAGGATTTCTTCTAAAATCGTTCCTACCACACCGTATGAGATATGGCATGGTAAGAAGCCAAGTCTGAGTCATCTCAGAATTTGAGGTTGTTTGGCTCATGTCAAGAGACAGCATGCGGACAAGTTAAAGTTTAGATCTTTTAGAGCTTGATTCATAGGATATCCTAAAGAGTCATTAGGATACTATTTCTATATTCTGGAAGATCACAATGTGATTATGAATCGACATGCTATTTTTTTTGAAAAATAGTATATTCAAGATAGTGGCATCGAAAGAATAATTAAGCTCAAGGAGAATGTCTCCCAAGAGCAATGAGCTAAGGAACCTGAGGAACCAAATAAATTAGAACCAGTCCTAACACAACCTCTTCCACCTCGTAGATCGACTAGGATTTCCCGTCTTCCTGAAAGATACTTAGGTACTATACAAGAGAAAGTAGAGAAAATGTTCCTCACGAGAAATGAGACTCATGGTGATGACCCCAAGACCTATGATGAGGCGATATCATATATCAACTCCGAGAAATGATTAGAGGCAATGAGATCAGAAATTGACTCGATGCACTCAAACCAAGTCTGGACCTTGGTAGATCCACCTGAAGGTATTGTACCTATTAGGTGTAAATAGATCTTCAAGAAAAAGATAGGTGCAGATGGGAATGTGGAGACATTCAAGGCTAGGCTCGTAGCGAAAGATTATAGTCAGCGCGAAGGCATTGACTATCAGGATACCTTTTCGTCCGTAGCCATGCTAAAATCCATCCGCACATTGCTTGCTGTTGCAGCCTATTTTGATTATGAAATATGGCAGATGGATGTGAAAATGACGTTCTTAAATGGATATCTTGAGGAAGATATCTATATGGAACAGTCGCTTGATTTCACATCCAGTGATGATGATCACAAGATCTGCAAGCTGCAAAGGTCTATTTATGGACTTAAGCAAGCATCTTGGAGCTGGAATACTCGTTTCAATGATGTGATCAAAATGTTTGGTTTCATCAAGAATGAGGAGGAACCATGTGTGTTCAAGAAGGTCAGTGGGAGCACAGTTGTCTTCCTCGTACTGTACATAGATGACATCCTCCTAATTGGGAATGATATTTTTATGTTGACCTCAGTCAAAATATGGTTGTCTAAGGAGTTCTCTATGAAAGATCTAGGAGAGGCATCCTGATAAGTAGTATATTTTTGTATTTATTGAAGGTATTTTTGATAATTTATGGTGCTAACATCTTCTTAAAAATCTTAATTTCATGAATTTATTGAATTTTTCTAAAACATAAAGTAATTTTGAAAAAAATATGAAATTAGATATATTTATAAAAAATAGATGTTAATTTAATTAAGTAATTTAAGCACCAAAATGAAGAGAAATTTTTGAGGAATTTAATGCATATTTGTTCCAATTTTTCAGGAGAAAATCAGAGAAAAAACAGAGCTAAAATACCCTTAAAAAAAAAGAAAATAGCCTCCGATGTATGATGGACCAGTCGGTCGGTCTACAGAGCCAGGGCGCAGTCCACAGGAATAGTTACGCGGTCCACAGGCATGGTTCACAGCGAGAATAAGATCTTAGGCACGATCCAATGGTTGAGATTCAATCTGACTCAGATCCGATGGTTCAGACTCATTGCCGACTTTGAATAAGACTCTTTTGCGCGATCCGACGATCAGAACTTCATCAGAACCCAGATCGGATGGCTGACATTTGATCCGACCCTGATAAGGATTATAACTCTGATTTTGAGCAGATCTGGGTGGTCCGAAGCTGATCCGACGGCCAGAAATATTCCTAAGGAGATTTATACGATTTCTAAGGATTTTAGGACTCCTTTTCCTATCAAAAAATCATGAAAAATTCATCTATAAATAGGGGGTTCGGGAATAAGCTTTGGAAGCAGAAAAATTGAGTAGAGAGTATAGAAAAAAATAGAAAAAAAAATAAAATAGCTTTAGGGACTCAAGGAAAAGAAGGAGAAAAGTCGGTTCGCTATACGGAGTACGACGAAAGATGGAGAGGTCATCAACCATCTTTCCGACGAGGCTTGGCTGATCAACTTCAGATCTTTGTTATAATTTTATTTTTATTTTATTTTATTGTTCTTTTTAAATTTCTTGTACTTGAATTTCAATTTTAATTAATGTAAAATTTATTTTCCTACACTTTAAATTTTTATCTTTTATTTTTTTGCACGTAGATGCTAGGATCTAATTAGTAGATCTTAGTACCAATTTATTTTTATGCTTTTTAAATTTTTATTATTTATTTTTATTGTAAGTAGATGCTAGGATCTAGTTAGTAGATCTTAATACCCGATTTATTTTTCGCACTTTTAATTTTTGTTTCCGACTTAAATTGTTTTATCCAAAATTTTATTTTCTTTTTATAAAATCAAAGATTTCAAATCAAAATCCTGCTTTCTCTGTGGATTCGATCTGACTCATTACTTTCTACATATTTTTAATTTTTATTGAAGTCAAAATTTGATTAATAATCACGGTGTCCTAACGACAGCATCTTGATCGTATCAATTTTTGGCTTCAATACCAAAATTATGCCTATAATAGTGGTCAGCCTAGTCAGCCTACTCAACCATCCTATTACAATCAGTCATCATACCCACCTCCTCAACAGACCAATCTAGCCGATGATAGATTGAACCAACTTCAACAAATGATCATGACCCAACAGCAATCTCTCGCTTGGCTAGAAGCACAAATAGATCAATTAACTGAATCTACCATGAGGAGAGAACTAGGTCAATTACCAAATGAACCAATACCAAATTTTGGAAATGACCCACCCATCCACCAACTACCTGGACCAAGTCATCAATCCAATGTCCCACCTAAGAATCCCCAATTTGAAAGTGACAATGCAATTTCTGAGCTTAAAAGTGATAGGATTCTTAAGGACTCATACCAAGACCAGGTGAGTGAGGCTAGTACTGATGCTAGTCAAAAAAAAAATTTAGAAGAGGAGATTAGTACTGAGCCTAACCCAATAGAAGAACCTGAGCATAGTACTGATGCTGATCTAAGTGAAGAAAAGAAGAGATTGGATGAGTTATCCAAGATATATCCATCAAGAGTCTCATTTTCTTCAGCCTTAGAAGCTAGTTCTTCCACTTTAGAATTACTATCTCCTTCAGAATTAAAATTATCTTTGATCACACTTGAGAACACATATTTAAAATCAAAAGATATCCTTCCAGTGCCTATTTCATCAAACTTAGTTCCTAACCCAAAACTCAATTCATGAGCATTTTAGAAGAACAAATAGAAGAAATTCTCGATAAACAAGGGTCTGTGAATGGATTTGTGAACTGTTGGGTATAAAATACCCCCCCCAGTCGAAGTTTGTGTCAGGAGTGACCCTCCAGGGGTTCTACCGACGTCCGACCTTCGACAACATCTTTCCGAACCTCTCCGACGGTCGAGCCTCCACAACGTTCCCAAGTTCTACCGACGGATAAACTCCCACCAGTGTAGGTCGGATTCTCCACGACGGGCGGACTCTACCCAAGTTTCGGCAGTAGTCGACCACCTGCTAGACTTCATCCGGACTCCTACGGGAGCCGGACTTCATCCCCGACTTCAACTGCAGGAAGACTTCATCCGGACTCCTACAAGAGCCGAGCTTCATCCCCGACTCTGGCTGCAGGAAGACTTCATCCAGACTCCTACGGGAGCCGGACTTCATCCCCGACTTCAACTGTAGGAAGACTTCATCTGGACTCCTACTGGAGCCGGACTTCATCCCTGACTTCAACTGCAGGAAGACTTCATCCGGACTCCTACGGGAGTCAGACTTCGTCCCCGACTCCGACTGCAGGAAGACTTCATCCGGACTCCTACGGGAGCCGGACTTCATCCCCGACTTCAACTGCAAGTAGACTTCATCCGGACTCCTACGGGAGCCGAACTTCATCCCCGACTCCGACTATAGGAAGACTTCATCCGGACTCCTACGGGAGCCGGACTTCATCCCCGACTCTGACTGCAGGAAGACTTCATCCGGACTCCTACGAAAACCGAACTTTATCCCTGACTTCAACTGCAGGTAGACTTCATCCAGACTCCTACGGGAGCCAGACTTCATCCCTGACTTCAACTGTAGGTAGACTTCATCCGGACTCCTACGGGAGCCAGACTTCATCCCCGACTTCAACTGCAGGAAGACTTCATCCAGACTCCTACGGGAGCCGGACTTCATCCCCGACTCCGGCTGCAGGAAGACTTCATCCGGACTCCTACAGGAGCCAGACTTTGTCCACGACTTCAACCGCAGGAAGACTTCATTCGGACTCCTACGGGAGTCAGACTTCGTCCCTGACTCCGACTGTAGGAAGACTTCATCCGGACTCCTACGGGAGCCGGACTTCATCCCTGACTTCAACTGCAGGAAGACTTCATCCGGACTCTTACGGGAGCCGGACTTCATCCCCAACTTCAACTGCAGGAAGACTTCATCCGGACTCCTACAGGAGCCGGACTTCGTCCCCGACTCCAACTGTAGGTAGACTTCGTCCGGGCTCCCACGGGAGTTGGACTTCCGCCCTGAACTCCTGTTGCAGGTAGACCTCACCCCGAACTCCTACAAGGGCCGGACTTCGAGCTTCTACTGCAAGCGACCCACTCCGAGTTTTCGCTACAAACGATCTACTTCAAATTTCTACCACGAGCGGTCCGTGCCGAATTCCCACCGTAAGCCTTCACCCGAGCTTCCATTACGGATGAATTCCTTTCGGATTTCTATTGCAGACAAGCCTTGGCCAAGATTCCTTGACAAATGATCCCCATCCGGGCTTCTATGGAGATCGGACTCTGACCAAACTTCTATAAGCGGGCAAATGTCGGGCTCACGGAATCCAGCAGCTGGACCCCTCCGACAGATGAACCTCTCCAACGCCATCCGACATCCACCATTGGTCGACCCTCTGTCGAAGTCTACGTGAAACCGGACTGCGTCTGTGGAAAGCCTCTGACCGAGCTCCTACGGCAAATGGCCCTCGCCTGTAGTATTAATGCCCAACAGTGCCCAATGGTAGAAGGCTCGCCAGCAACATCCGAGCTCCTCTCAGATGGATAGCTGCCCCTCTCCGCCAAATGCTTCAACTGAGCTTAGGCCGACAGGCCTGGACTCCCTGACAGGCCACAGTAATGGCCATGACTCTGCTCCACTTCCTGCGATGGATACCGCACAGCTTCACCACTCCCTGGCAGGCCGGAACAATGGTCACGACTCTACTCCACTTCCTACGACAGATTCCGTGTGGCTCCTCCACTCTCTGGCAAGTCACGACAATGGATGCTGCTCCACTCCCTACAACAGACTCCACGTGGCAGGCCACGGTGATGGCCATGATTTCGCTCCACTACTCTTCATAACAAACTCCTCCTGACCCTGAGCAGCCCACTGCCAGACGGTTACAAACGTCGCTATTAGTCTGTTGCACCCTCCGCCTATAAAAGGGGGACCCTAGATACGTTATTCTCTAAGCTTTCATTTCTATCTCAAAACTCTGCTAAAATTTTTGTTCGAGCACTCCATTCTTGTTGAGGCAGAGAACTGACTTGAGCGTCGGAGGGTCTTGTCGGAGCACTCCCAACTCCGGTTTAGACTTTCTTTGCAGGTCCCGGCGGCGACCGCGACTCCCTCGACTCCAGCTTCTCCGATGCAGGCGGATTTTTGCACCAACAAGATTGGCGCTAGAGGAAGGGGTGTGTCTTCGCAATACTCTTATTCTTAAAGGAGCGCTTAACGGGACCACCTCCGATCATCTTCTCCGACATCCTCTCTCCCTCCTCTGCTAGATCTTCGCCCGATGCCCCCCGTAAAGCATCCACACGGTGATCCACGGCCTCCGCGGCCAGATCTCAGGCTCCGACCTCACCTCCAGGTTCCTAGCCTCCTCCTCCCCTCCGGCAATGGTGGTTGGTGCGGAACAATTCGACCTACTGGCCCAGCAGGTCAGAGACCTCACTGAAGCGATGCAGGCCATGCAGCAGCAGCAATAGCCGCAGGCGTCAGTGCGACTGGAGAGAACATCACTGGAACTCCAAAATCCGACGTAGGATGGGCCACTTGGGCCAGCCGCCCCGCCTTTCCCGAAAAGATGAAACCGAGGGTGGAGAGCCCTCAGTCAGATCATGATTCCACCCTGGAAGATCTCTACCTCCATTCTTCCAGAAGACCCTCAAGACCGTAGTCGAGAGGATTTCCTGGATCGGAGGCTCCAGGAGATGAACCGGCGGATCGAAGAACTTTGCCACACTCCCCCCACTTATGGTGAGGATATTTGTACTGACCCTCCCTTTCTCAAATGATCATGCAGAACCGATCCCACCGAACTTCAAGCTCCCTCAGTTTGAAAGCTACGACGGGACTTCAGACCCAGTTGACCACCTGGAGGCCTTTCGGACAATGATGCTGCTTCATGGTGTGCCCGACGCCATCCTGTGCCAAGCTTTTCCCATCCACCTTGAAGGGAGCGACGAGAAACCGGTACTCGATGCTGAAGTCGGGTACCATCTTTTTCTTTGATCAGATGAGCCACCAGTTTGTGCTCATCTTGTTAGCAGCCGACGTCCCAGAAGGGTTCGGAGTCCCTCATCAACATCAAGCAGAGGGAGGGGGAGTCCATTCGGGCTTACGTCAACCATTTCAATGTCACCGCATTGGAGGTCCAGAACTTGGACCAATCGATCGCGATGGCCGCTCTTAAAGGCATCCTTCAGAAGAACACCTTCTATTCTCCCTGGAAAAGAAGTACCCTAGGGATTTATCGATCTGTTGGCTCAGGCCGAAGGGTACGCTCGAGCAGAAGAAGCCTTCAAGATGAAGATAAGGAGAACATGAGAGAGCGACAGGCGGGAGACTCGAGTAGGCCCGCAGTCGAAAAAGGGCCGAGAGAAGTTTGACCATGTTCTCGAACTCCTCCCGGATACAAGCGTGCCCAGACTCCTCCCCGAGCATGCAGGCAGAGAAGCCCGGAGCAACGGGTTTGACGGGGCTCTCCCCTAGGGAGATTCCGCAGCTATGCCCCCTCAACGCATCAAAAACTCAGGTGCTGATGGAAGTCAGAGAGCAGCTCCCAAGGCCAGAAAGGATGCGCACGCACCCCGAGAAGTACAATCCTAATAAGTTCTGCCTCTACCATCGTGACCACGGCCATGATACGGAGGAATGCATTCAGCTCCGAGACAAGATCAAGGAGCTCATCAGATGAGGTCGACTCGACAGGTTCATTCGACGCCGGCCTGAGGGTAGAGAGGATCGATCAAGGGCCTACCGCAGCCTGAACCGCTGAGGAGGGAAGAGCAGCCCAGAGATCGGCCTTCAATTGAGATCATCAACTCCATCTCTGGAGGACCTTGATAGGAAGTAGACTTTCTACAGCCCTGGGATTTGAAAAACTTGTAAATGTATTGCGAACGATCCCGCTTTAAATCAAGATTCCTTTCAGACTTGCACATCTTTCCCTTTTTGGCACGGACTTGTAACGACAGGGGACGACCCTTCGGACAACGAAAACACACCTGATATGGGTGAAATCGAAGGCTCGGTTATTTTTAGACCGGATGGGGGGAGAGGCCCTACAGCGCCCATACGCGCCCCCACAGCCATGTTAGGGGACAGAAGGAGAACCTCGTCCTAACATGAGCAAGGTCGAAGGCCCGAATATTTGTAGATCGGATGGGGGGAGAGGCCATACAGCGCCCATATGCGCCCCACAGCCATGTTAGGGATAGGAAGAGAACCTCGCCCTAACATGAGCAAGGTCGAAGGCCCGATTATTTTTAGACCGGATGGGGGGAGAGGCCATACAGCGCCCATATGCGCCCCACAGCTATGTTAGGGATAGGAGGAGAACCTCTCCCTAACATGAGCAAGGTCGAAGGCCGGTTATTTGTAGATCGGATGGGGGGAGAGGCCATACAGCGCCCATATGCGCCCCCACAGCCATGTTAGGGACAGGAGGAGAACCTCGCCCTAACATGAGCAAGGTCGAAGGCCTGATTACTTGTAGACTGGATGGGGGGAGAGGCCATACAGCGCCCATATGTGCCCCCGCAGCCCTGTTAGGAATAGAAGGAGAA